>NC_056733.1:310038651-310166151 GCF_019279795.1 Protopterus annectens | reverse complement strand
TGCAGAACAATACTGTTGCACAGCATGAAAGGAAGAAAAATGGATCAGAGGAGTTAAATTCCACACACTTCTTATCATTTTCACAGTTGTCTTTGTAATGCCAGAGGCACTTTATCTGTGTTCAAAACTCTCTCTCTGCTCTTTTTTTCTGCAAACACACACACCTACATGTACAAACTCAAACTACTGCATTGGAATGCAGATTGAAAAGCAAGAGTGGACGTCACCTGCACTGACATCAGCCCACCTCAGGAGCATTATTCTTAGGAAAGTCTGCACTCCATTCTGACATATTGTTTACAAGTACCGACGATGCCTCAGGGGAGACCTCCCTCAGCCCACCGCCTGCAGTGAACCAGCTTGCGTGTGCCGCAGCTAAATTTACCAGCAGCGGCTACATCTTGTCTCACTCACTCTCTCTCTCTTTCTCTCTGTGGGTACTACACTGACAAGCAGTAGCTTCTCACCAGGGGCTAGGTTTGTTGTTTTCTAGAATTTTTTTTCATATATTCCATTTGACTTGCAGCTCAGGGAGCTATAGCTGTAGGCATTCTAATGAGACTAAATCTAAACTGTAGTGACATGTGCCGAGTGGAGTTTTCATTTCATACAGAAACCCCCTGAGAGTTTCATTTTTTTTTTTTTTTTTTATGATAGCTCTGTGTTTGCGAAAATATAACTAACATTATTAGCTGCATTTGCATTTTGTTTGCCTTACAGAACAATGTCTTAAAAGGACTGAAAAAAGAACTCCCACACACTTGCACACTTAAATACTCCCTATATGTACTTTTTTTTTTGATTAACTGTAACGGTTTTCTTTGCAGAAGAAAACTCAGCAATTACTGCTTTGTACAATTAATCACTTTAAAGAATGCATGTTATAAAGTCTAAAAGTGACACTAGAATGAGGTCTAATCTGCAAAGTGCAACAATAACAAAATCTTAGATGACATTTAAATTGTTCCCAAACTGCAATATCTCTTGCTGAATTTGGATCTTCTTTTTTTCTGTGCCTTAATCACTGCTCCTCCTGAAATACCCAATGTTTGCTGGGCCATCTGCTACCCCACCAGTTACCTCCTCCTTGTCCAAACACTGGCTTGAAACCACCTTACCATGTCCACAGACACACACACCTGTATGCACACATAAGAACATTCAATGTCACACTGGCATGACACCTTATTTTTATGCAGTCCCAATGCCTATGTAAGCATGACTGAATTGAGTCCAGCTATAGTTAAAACAACAATACAAATAGATGACTGCATCCTAAAGGACCACTGGTTTACGAGGACTACAGCAGTCTAATCTTGCATGTATAACAAAGAGCAGTATGTACATCTGTAGACAAGGCTAGTGCACAAGTGAACACACAGGTAATAACAGTCAGCTTATAGAGCACACACAACACAAGTGCGGCATATATATATATATATATATATATATATATATATATATATATATATATATGTATATAGACACACACACATGCACACACACACACACACACAAGTGTAAGACAGTTTCATAAACTGGTTTAAAAAGGCAGGGTGGCTCTTTGCTAACACTTGCACACACTTTTTTGCTCCTTACAATGATACTTGACTTCCTATTTTTAGTATAGTTGATTTTTCATTTGTTTTCCAGGACAGAGCACTGGTATCCTTGGACATTTTTCAACATCAACCTGGGAGTGATGTCTGCTTAAGTGTTAGGCAGTGGAGGATGAGGGAATCAAACCTTGCACTACTGGAAAACAAGAAACAGCTTGTTAACAGCTCCTTAATCTGTTAGACTAAGCATTGTCTTAGCATCTTAGCCAGTTACTCCATCAGGACATCTAACCAGACGACAACTGTAATTAAAACTAAGAATGTATTTTTCCATGCAGCCTTGTTTATATTAAGGAAACTAACCTTCTACACTATATTGTCATGGCAACTACCCTCCTGTGGATACTACAATGCCAACAGCTCTTAACATGTATAAGACAGCTGTGTACATGGACTCTAGATGCTTCCAATTCTTTTTTGGGACAGCACCAGGTAGCAGTGTAGATGTTGCTACTGTGTAACTGTGGTGCTGGCAGCTACATCAAAGAGTTACTGAAAAGTAGCCTGAGAACTGAAATGTAGGATAAATACCAATGAAATCCCTACATTCCCGATATGAAAGATTTCTGTCTTTGCACCTGAGCAGTCAAATGGTAGAAGCCATACTCCTATTAAACTGAAATTCATGTCAGTCCATGGCAGGTAATCAAACAAACTGCCCTTTTTTAACTATACTGTTATAAACAAATATTTTGTTCACCCAATAAGACCCATTTTAGCTACTACCGGATCAGAAACATGCAGATGAATATACAGCAGTAATGCAGCGTATCAGAATCAGGTCTAACTAAAGTACTTTAAATAATGAAACACCAACATGCAAGGAAGGATGTTCGATTTGCTCTGCAGGCACTATTGTCTTGTCCTGCCTCAGCTGATACTGAGGCTGACCCACTTTAATATTGTATACAAGTAGAATAAACAACTGATTTTAATAACCCCAGTTCCTCTTCATCTTCACTCATATAAAGCACACCTCTTTTTACTGGGTTTAATCTTGAATGCCATATGAAAGGAAACACCAATTGTACAATATCCTTGTCATATTTTATTGTAATCACATAAACATTTGACATACACACCATTTTCCCATTAATACAGAATTCACCAGATAAATGTTTTTCTTGAATTCTAGACCGCACATCCTCCAGAGGAGACATATTTCTTTCACTGCTTTTATCAAACCCTCCCATTCCATTATAACTTAATCAGTTTTCCCAAATGTTATTCCTAGAAAGGTACTTCACTCATTGAAAAATACACACCCCCAATTTTCACTTCAACCAAACCCTTATTTTATCTTTATTCAAGGTCATCCCCATTTCCTTTAAACACCCACTCAGACAAACCAACACTACATATTTTGTTCATAGCAAGTATAACTATATTGTCTGGATATGTCAAAACTACTGGAATCATCACCTCGTTTTGCATCACATATCTACTGTCTTTCTTTTATAAACTACTTCACTCACTGTCAGTCATTACTAATGCAAGCAACATTCTACTCATGGGACATCCGTGTTATACGTTCAAAAATCAGCAGGCCAGCACAATGTAGTGTGGAAATAGAAAACTTTAATACATAACAGGGGCAATCAAAAAGATTCACCCCACAAAAAATAAAGCAATCACATTGCCGTACTTGCGAGGGTTTAGTTTGCTTACATCCTTGTTATATACCACATTTCATGCATATTTTACTCCACTACCCATTCACAAACACTTACACATTCTCCTAATTCTGTTACCTGTTCCATACTTCTGTATAACATCCCACAAAGGATTATCTCCTACTGTATCAAATCCTGAAAAATAGCGAATTGGAAAAACAAAATAAGAAAACAAAAGGCAGCTGTACCAAAACGCTAGCTGCCACCTCTCACAGATCAGTCCAGCTGGAAAAAGGAGTCCTTTCTTAAAAACAACCAAAGGTTTATTGAACAAAAGTTGAGCGCTTTCACTCGCGAAATGCGAGCTTCCTCAGAACAATGAAAAAAAGATGTAACACTATTAAAATACTAAAAAGTGGCGCCAAAACCATCTGATTCACCAATTAAGTGATTAAGAATTGAAAACATGCTATGCTAACCTAAAAATATGCACAAATGTCAATGTTTACAAATCATAAAATATAACATGTGCACTTGACTATTCAAATAAAAAATACATGTACAAAAATAATATATATAAATACTAATTAATCTAAAAGAAGGAGCGGTTTGATTGACAAACAGTCATTTATCCCTGGGTAAGTGGTGGCATCAGTGTAAATTTGCCACCATAATTCTCTATAAACCAGATAATTTTTATAATTTCCTCCCCTGGGATTATTCCTGACCAGCTCTAAAATACCAAACTTGAAAGTGTGATCTGTGCCATAATCCAAAATGTGTCTATAAAGGGCATTCTTTGTGTCCTTCCTTCTGATACAATACAAATGAGAGTATATTCTCTGTCTAAATTGCCTCTCAGTTTTCCCTATATAGTAGGCCTGACAGAAGGAACAGACAGCTAAATAAACTAACATGGTTGATTTACAATTACCCTTAGAAAAATAAATTTTAGTGTGATTAGTATTATTCAAAGATATAAAATTCAAGTCATAAATATATGAACATTGATGGCAAGAACCACATTTAGAAGTATTGGACCTAAAATTAGTATTAGATAAATTCCCATTTTCCAACATGTGTTTGATATTCCTACCCATTTTAAAGACAAAATTGGGTTTAAGACCAACGTTGTCAGTAATATCCTGCATTACTGTCAAAATATGCCAGTTTTTGATCACTATATTTTTCAACTCTTGACTGTAAGGGCCATATTCAATTATAAGAGCACTACGGAAACAGTTATTACTATCTATGATCAAGTCCTTATGTCTACCCTTGGAAACCGTACGGTTCCCTGTTGACAAAACGTGATCAGAGGAATTAACAGAAGTGTGGTAATTTGCACCCAATAAAGGGGTATATTTGGACCCCCACTGATTGACCACATAGGAAGCTATGTCTTCCAACATGGCTGTGTCATATCCTCCCTCAATGAAGAGGCCAATAATATAATTCACCTCTTCTACCATGTCAAGATATTTAGAAGTCATTCTGATGGCCCTAATACATTGCCCTTTGAAAATATTTCTTTTCAAGATGTTTGGATGGCAACTATTATAATCTATGTACGAATTAGTAAAAGTAGCTTTCCTATATACCTTAGATTTAAAGCCATCAGCATCAATCGTAATGAGGGTATCCAAATAAGGAACCCCTATATTACTATGGGTAGAGGTAAATTTCAAAAAACTGCTACTGGTGTTAAGATACCTAATAAAGCAGTCAAAGGAGTGACTGTTACCCTTCCATACAATGTAGATGTCATCTAGGTAACGAGAATAGTATGCTATATTATCGAAAAATTGACTATTGAACACCTGATTTTCTTCCCAATCTAACATAACCAGATTGGCGAAGATGGGGGCACATGCCGCACCCATAGCTACGCCTCTGGTTTGTTTGAATATTTCGCCCTCATAAAATATAAATTTGTTTTCTAACACAATACTCATAAGTTCAGTTAGAACTGAGATTTTATCCCAGTCGAACTTAGTATGTTTTCTCAGGCTTCTAGTAAATGCCTCCAAACCCTCCTCAATAGGAATACTACTGAATAGATCGATAACATCAATAGAACTTAAGATCAAATTTTTATTGTCTATATTAACAGGAAAACTTCTTATGGTGGCAAATTTACACTGATGCCACCACTTACCCAGGGATAAATGACTGTTTGTCAATCAAACCGCTCCTTCTTTTAGATTAATTGAATTTATAGTTATATTATTTTTGTACTTTTATTGTTATGAATTTTGCTGTTAAGAGTGTAAATCACATGTTATATTTTATGATTTGTAAACATTGATTGCATATTAGGTTAAAAGTAGCATGTTTTCAATTCAGACTTAATTCAATTGGTGAATCAGATGGTTTTGGTGCCATTTTTATTAAACATGATGGAAAGATTAAGTTTCTAATCTTTTAAATTGTTCTAAAATAGTATCTACTACGAAAGGCAGGTGTAGGAATAAATTTCAACTTTTGTTCAATAAACCTTTGGTTGTTTTTAAGCATAGTGAAGGAGGATGAAGACTTCTCTAAGGCTACTACTTTCTTAATGCTGGGCAGTCGGGTGCTACTAAAAACAAAGGAAACTCATCATCACAACTCCTAAAAAGCTTGAGCGAAAAAAAAAAATAAGAAAACAAAACAAAAGGTGAACCGCAGCGCTTGCCACCTCTCTCCAGATCAGTCCAGCTGGAAAGGAGTCCTTTCTTAAATTTTGAACAAAAAGTTGCGCTTTGAAATCATCGAATCACTTCCTTCAGAACAATGAAAAAAGATGTAACACACTAAAAAACTACTAAAAAGTAAAGCCCAACCATCTGATTCACCAGTTAGTGTGATTATTGAAAAAAAATGCTATGCTAACTAAAAAAATATGCACAAATGTCAATGTTTACAAATCATAAAATATAACATGCACTTGACTATTCAACATAAAATAAATATATAATATATAAATAATCTAAAAGAAGGAGTAAAATTGATTGATTGACAAAAACAGTCCTGGGGTGGTATAAGTGGTATTCAGTGTAAAATAAATTTTTT
The DNA here is from genome assembly GCF_019279795.1 of Protopterus annectens. NCBI lineage: Eukaryota > Metazoa > Chordata > Ceratodontiformes > Protopteridae > Protopterus > Protopterus annectens. Next base: position 310,159,865 of record NC_056733.1, on the reverse strand, counting down.
TAAATTTCCTGTTAATATGAACGTAAAATTTGATTCTGAGTTCTAGTATTGTTGTTGATCTATTCAGTTCCTATTATATAGGGTGAGGAGAGGTTGCATTTACTAGAAGAAAACACACTAAGTTCCGGACTGGGATAAAATCTCAGTTCTAACTGAACTTATGAGTATTGTGTTAGAAAACCCAGGGGTAGCTATGGGTGCGGCATGTGCCCCCATCTTCGCCAATCTGGTTATGTTAGATTGGGAAGAAAATCAGGTGTTCAATAGTCAATTTTTCGATAATATAGCATACTATTCTCGTTACCTAGATGACATCTACATTGTATGGAAGGGTAACAGTCACTCCTTTGACTGCTTTATTAGGTATCTTAACACCAGTAGCAGTTTTTTGAAATTTAAATATATATATAAAATATAACTCATGTTATATTTTATGATTTGTAAACATTGACATTTGTGCATATTTTTAGGTTAGCATAGCATGTTTTCAATTCTTAATCACTTAATTGGTGAATCAGATGGTTTTGGCACCACTTTTTAGTATTTTAATGGTGTTACATCTTTTTTTCATTGTTCTGAGGAAGCTCGCATTTCGCGAGTGAAAGCGCTCAACTTTTGTTCAATAAACCTTTGGTTGTTTTTAAGAAAGGACTCCTTTTACCAGCTGGACTGATCTGTGAGAGGTGGCAGCTAGCATTTTGGTACAGCTGCCTACTGTATCAAATGCCTTGCTAAAATCATTTTACCACAAGTTTCACATCCTTTCTTTTATTTATAATATCATCCACAATTTCTCTCACAACCACTGAGAGTTCTTGATAACCCTTCCCTTTTATGCCATATATACTTTCTTCTATAACATCCCTCATTCTCTTTTTCATTCCTTTCTGTATTATTTTCGCACATATCGTCTCATCTGTTATTTAGTGTGACAGTTCTCTGTTTTTTTATTTCATTCTTACATATAAATTTGAATATCCTACTACATAACTATTAATAAACAAATCCTTCCTTCAACCATTCATTCAGTACACTTACAAAATATTCCCTTTGCCAATCCATTCATTTCTTCCACATTCCATACCCTATACAACCTGGGCCCGATGCTGAATCAACATTTGCTTTACTAAGTACTTCATCCAATACACTAACTGTAATTTCTTTTTCAAAATTTTCTTGAACTCATTCTGGAATTTTTTTTACTTTTTATCTTTTTACTCATACATATTTTGACATGCTTTACTACAATACTCATCATTTTCTCTTGTTTTCTGAACATCTCTTTTTATATTTTCATTTTCCTCATTATATTTACATCCTCCTTTACTATTTTACCCAGATATGCAGATACTTTCTCCCTTCTTCCTTATGAATAATATATCTGCCTAAATAGCCACGGTGGTACAGTGGTAGCGTTGTTGCCTCACAGCAAGAGGTTCTCCTGCTCGATTCTCGGCTGGAGTGCCTTCTGTGTGGAGTCTGCATGTCCTTCCCACGGTCGAGTGGCCTCTGAAACACATGCGTGAATGGGCGTGCCTTCGCTGAAGGTTGGGCTGGCAACTCGGCACCATAAAAATCGACTGCCAATCATTAGCGGACCGGAGTTCCACTGTGGAGACCCCTAACCGGGAAAAGCCGAAAAGACAACCAACATTAATGCATTCATTTTTCTCAATTTCTTTTATATATTTCTTCTTTCCACATCAAAATACTCTCTCTTGTATTACCATCTAAACTCTCCAATACATTTCTATAAATTTTCCCATGCTTCACTTTATCTTTCTTTAAGCACTTTTTATACTCCTTTTTAAATTCAATCCACCATTCAGACCAATTCTTATAGAAGTCCTTCACGGTTATATGATCCTTCCGTAAATGCAACACCCCTACTCTCCAATTTCATTCCATAATTTCTCATTTATTCTTTTTATTCCTTTTCATATTTTAGTATACTGTCTTTCTTCTATCACCTCCAGCTATATTGCTAAATAGTCTGAAAAACCCTTCAATACTCTAGCACTATCTGCTACTCCAAGCCTTCTGATAATACAAAACAATGAATTAAATTCCCACGTGCCCCTTCTACATATCCATGTAGTTACATGGTTAGAGTTACAGTCTCAGGTGCAGTAGGTGCATGGTTTGAATACATGGAACAGCAAGTTAGCATTTTCCCCAGCCTTACCTGATTACTCATCCCATCATACATTCAGATCCCAAACTGTGGGCAGTAAAGCCAAAGGAGGTGGAGTTTCAATATACATTAAAGACATACACACCTCCATGCTGGTAAAACAGTATGATGCACTGGAGACACTCCAGGTGCAGTTAACCACTGACAAGGCCCCTATTCAAATCATAGCTACCAGCCCCCAACTCTGACTCAAGATCCCCAATCCACCTATTTGGACCTTTTCGAATCTATGAAGATTCAACCCTTTACCCTGATCCTGGGTGACTTTAGCTTCCCACACATAGATCGGAAGAACTACTCATGCCAGAACACAAATGCCCAGAGATTCCTTGATTTTGTCAATGCAAATGCCTTGGAACAGCTAGTTGATATCCCCACAAGAGGCAATAATATCTTGGGCTTGGTATTAACCAACATGAGTAACCATTGCAGCATCCCATCCCTATAGTATCACCCTCGCTGGTAAGATCTGACCACAAAGAGGTCACTTTCGAAGTCACCATCTCCTCCAATCCCCCTCTAGCTAGGATCAGACATAACATCTCCAAAGCTGATTACAGCCTCCTGAGGGATGGTATAAACAACAGCTTAACAGCCCCCTCCCCCTCTGTAGGAAATGGCACCAATATCCAAAACTACACCAAGGCACTATACGAGCATTTATATAAATGCATGGAATCAGGACTAAATCATCCTCTGAAAGGAAGAGTAAACCTGTTTGGTGGACATCTGCAATAAATAAACTCTATGTCAAAAGGAAAAAAATTGCTGTCCAAGACCAAGAAGGAGCAAGTGCCCAATTGGAAGAAATGTCTCCTTAGCCTGAACAAGCAAATTAGAGCACTAGTGAAATCCTCCAAAGCAAACTTCGAGTCCAAACTGGCCACGTCTTCTAGACACAATCATAAGGCCTTCTTCACATATGTTCACAACCTCAAAGGAAGCACTCAGATCTGTTCAGAACTAGTGGTCAAGGACACTGCATATACAAATGCCATAGATAAAGCAAACATGGTGGCTGACAGATTCAGTGAAAACTATATCCTTCTGTCCCCCCCATCAGTAAATCAGGGCATCCCCAGCACCTGCCCCCTTCCCCTTATATTTAGGGAACAGGTCATCACTACTCTCTTAAAGGCAAAAAATACAGGCGCACCATTAGGCACCCTATTCAAACAAAGCCTGAGTACTGGCTTTATGCAGGCTGAATGGAGGACAGCCACTGTCATCTCTTTACACAAAGGTGGAGCACCTACCGATCCAGGAAACTACAGACCCAACATCCTAACTAGCCTAATCTGAAAGGCCATGGAAATAATTATCATGGACCTCATTAACAAGGACATTGGCAACCTCCAAACACTTCATCCCACATAGTTTGGCTTCATCAAGGGGAGGTTATGTCTGCTAAATTTGGCCGAATTCTTTGAGACAGTCACCAAAGCCATGGATGAGGGGAAGATGATGCAGTCCGCCTACCTTGACCTGGTCAAAGCCTTTGACACTATTCCCCACTCAGGCATAATAGATAAACTATCTCAATTAGACATCAATCCATATGTTACTAGATGGTAGCAAACTGTCTCACTGATAGAACCCAAGTAGTCAAATAGGGAAAGCCACCTCAAGAAGCAGACCCGTAACAAGTGGCATACCCCAAGGTTCAGTCTTGGGGCCTCTGTTATTTGGTATATACATTTCTGAGGTGCAGGCCAAAACCAGTGGGCTATGGCTGACCAAGTTTACAGATGACTTCAAGCTGGGTGCTGTCATCAATTCCCCTAGTGATGTGGACATCCTCCAAGAGGGTCTCACTCAGACAAATGACTGGTGCAAGAAACATGACCTCAAGCTGAATACCAAAAATGCATCATCATCATCCCCTTTGGGGAGGGTAATGTCCCCACAAATTATCACATTAATAACAATGTCATAAGCATGCAATGTCATGAGGGATTTGGACACCCAGGTTGATAGCAATCTGACTTTTGACCACCATGTTGCTTCCATTGTACATAAAGCCTTCTACATGGCACACCTCATAAGTAAGGATATCTCATCCAGGGACAAGGAGGTCATAACATCTATGTATTCTTCCCTTATAAGGCCCATTACTGACTACAATGCCCCTTTCGGCATGTACCTCACAAAGCACATGCAGCAGCTGGAGAGAACACAGAGGTTCCGCACCAGGAGAATCCAGGGCCTCACTCATCTACTATATACAGGTAGGCTAAAAACCCTATTTCTCTACTCAGTTTCATAAGGACTCCTCAGAGGTGACCTCTTTCTGGCATACGAGGTGATCACAGACCCCACATTGATGGGACTGCAGCATATCCGCAAGTCAAGCCACACTCGCGGCCTCTACCTGGCCCGTGACATCAACAAGACTTGTTGGTTGGACAGATTGGTATCCCAGAGACTCCCTCATCTATGGAACAGACTTTTTCTCCACATCAAGCAGAGTACCTCTTTACCCTTTCTTAAGTGCAACCTGGATAACTGGATGGAAAACAGAAAATATACCCCTGGATTCTACCCGTGTCCCTGCTAGACAGGGGCATCAGGTGCTCATTTGTCTAAGCATGGGCTAAACTCTTGGCTAGGCTTATAAGGGCCTCAGGGCCAATAGCCTAGTAACTTCCTATGATCCTTTGATAAGTCCACTGAATTTTGTTCTGCATAGCTAATTTACCACATTTTATCACTTCCTGTAGTTTTTTTAAATGTTTCCCTTTCTTTTTACATCTTCCCCTTAAATCACAAAGTCTCCTGCAATTTTAATTTTCATGGTAACTACCACATAGTCTATTTGATAACACAGAGTCGCTCTTTCCTTGTTAGTTACATATGAACATAATGCTATAATTCCATAAACATCTCCTCTCCACCTCACATCCACAACAGTTAACCTTTGCAACCTTACCAAAGTTATATTTAGTATTTTCACTGTTTTTTACATAACATAGCCACTTCAGAACAGCTTCAACTTCCTAAGTTCCATATTATATTTTCACCCCACAATTTTTCTGTTTGCAGTCCTTCTAGACCTGTCAGGAATCTTACATCCTCTAAAAGAATAACATCTATATTACGTTTAGCACACCATTCCAGTCTCCCTGTCCTCCTTACAGTGTAAATAATACTGCCCACATTTACTCAAAGTACACTAACATTTTTTCTTCTTTCTAAGTTTAGGGTAAGTATTTTTAAATTTTTGTTTTCTTATTTTGACTCCTTCCCCAAATTAATATTTTCCTAGGTTTTTGTACAAACAATCATTTATCTTCAGAATCAGATTTTTCACTGTCTAGAACCTAAAAATACTATTAGTGTCAGTCCCTTCTTTTGACCTCTCTTCTTGCATGCAGTCTCTCCACATTTTCTATAGTTTTTTTCTTGACCTAGTTCACCTTCTACCCCAGCCTCCTGGTGTCCTTACTCATGTATGTTTTCTTCCCTTTCCTCTATTTTTCATTATTTACTGTTTGATCTTGACAATCCGTTCAAATGGTATCCCTTTTTTTTTTTTACATAATCTACATTCAGGTACATACCTTCTTGATGTGTGCCCCATCTCACCACATTGATTATACTGTACCTTGTCACAATCATTAATTAAATGAGAAAAGTCCAAACAAACATGATTTCAGGCTGGCCAACATATCTTAACATCCCTCTATGACCAGCCACAAAAATAACAATTGTTAAGTGTTTTTTTTTCCATTTCAAAACACCTTCCAACATACGCACTGCAATCCATATGTTTTTCTCATCTCTAACTTTAATAATGTTATCAACAGTTTCACATAAACCCTGTATGCATTTTTAACATTGTCTTCTTCCAGTTCATTTCTAAACAGCAATGTAACATTTTTTTAGCATTTAAGTTACCGCTCAGTTCTGAGAAAATACTTTATGTATTAGGACGAAAGCTCTTAACTTCTATTGTTTGATTTGAATAAAACTATGTTTACTACATATATGATGTTTTAATTACCACTGGTCTACTGTTGCTGTGTTTATCTGCTAGGGCAGTGCATTGCATACTTACCATAAAGATAACTTTCCACTTAAATCTGAAACAGTCATCAGGGACATTGATATATATTTTCATAACAGACTCTCATATGAACACCATGTCTCTGTGGCAGTTAGAAAATCCTTCTACTTTGTACAGCTTATCCATTCTGGCATCTCAACAAGGTGAAAATGAATTTCAAAGTTTCAACTGTGGCCTTAGACTACATCAGAGATCATCATCATCCTTTCTCCACCCACCTAGTGGCCAAAATACATTTCCCCAAACCATGTATCTAATTTGATTTTAACACAACTGGCTATTGATTTTCTTCAAATCCAAGAGTAGATGATTCAGTCTTCTACCTGCTCTATTATGAAAATAATGATTCTTCATATACCTAGTCTTTCAGAGAAAAAAACTCTGAACTTTCTCCAATCTAATTATGTCTGTTGTAAAAAACACAAAACTGCCACCAAAGCTTTAGAACTCACTTGTCCTGCACAAAACAGATCCAGAATAAAAAGCAAAACACCAGGACTTGGAGATGGCTGTAAAATCCAGTACAAAAATCTTTATTCGACACAAGTGCTTTTGTGGGTCACCTCACGTCTTCAGATGTCTAATACATTTTAAAAACAGGTCTTGGTTTAAACACACACCCTCTTGGGACACATTATTAAAACCAACCAATACATTGTTCCAGTGTGAACAAACACTTTCAATTTAAAGCAACATTCCACAAGGTACATGCCATTAATTGGACTAGAAGTCTGAAACATATAAACATTTCTGAAAATCTATTTACAAAATATCTAGATTATAATTCAAATTTGCATAACATTTCAGTGTATGATCACAAGCACAGAATATATCTGCACATATTTACATTTTCCACTTGTGTTCTCCAAAACACATACAAGCCTGTAACAAGAAGTCAGCAATTTATTACACAAACAATTCCACAATGCATCTTACCTAAAATGCTGCCTAGACTTTAACTTAGGACGCAGGGGTATATATTCATTTAATCCATGACCTCTATCAGCCCTTTGTCTTACTATCCACTTAGCTTCAAGCTCTTCAGTGATGTTTCATAGCCCCCCCCCAATATTCTCATATGTTCTCCCTATAACCAAAAATGTAAAGACATGTTCCATATCATTATTAATAGTGTGTCTAGCCAAAGCATTCACTTTGTTCTTTTTATGAATAGCATAAATGTGTTCACGTATTCTTTCCTTCAGAGACCTGTCTGTCTTCCCTACATAAAAACTACGGCACACTGTGCAATGGGCCGGATAGACTAAATGCTCTGTTTCATAGAAGGCATTGATGTCAAACTCATATGTCTTTAACTCATCTGGATGTTCAAACTTAGAAGTACTATTTATATATTTACAAAAATTACATCTGCCACATTTTTGTACCTTTTTCTATAGCTGCCCTTGTAGGGCCATGCTTCTTATCATTAACCTTAGGTTGACATAACCGTCTCTTCAAAGATTTATAGTTCTTCAGTGAATACTTAGGTTTCACATCTATTAAACTACTGATGCTCTTATCTAGTCTCAGTATATTCCAGTGTTTCTCTATCACATTCCTATACATCCATGCATCTTTAGAGTGATATAATGATATTCTAGTGTGTTTATTTTCTCTAATATTATCTTCCTGCCCATCACTGTGTCTTTCTCTAAAGTCTTCACTCCTAGAAAAATATGGTTTGGCCTTTAAACATCTCTGTTTACTCACTTCCGTGATGCTGTTCTGTATATCATTAATGTGATATCCACTTTGTAATAAATCGCTACTAGTTTGATCAACTTGATGAACAAAATCTTCATCTGTCACATTCAGTCTTGAAGGTCTATAAAACTGGTTCTGAATGTCATTTTGAAAAATGTATGGGGGTGCATACCATCTTTGGCTAGTAAATGGTTTCCATGGCATTCTTTTATATGGGGGTGCATACTATCTCTGGTTAATAAACGGTTTCCATGGCATTCTTTATATGGGGGTGCATACTATTTTTGGCTAATAAATGGTTTCCATGGCATTCTTTATATGGGGGTGCATACTATCTTTGACTAATAAATGGTTTCCATGGCATTCTTTATATGGGGGTGCATACTATCTCTGGCTAATAAATGGTCTCCATGGCATTCTTTTATATGGGGGTGCATACTATCTTTGGTTAATAAATGGTTTCCATGGCATTCTTTTATATGGGGGTGCATACTATCTCTGGTTAATAAACGGTTTCCATGGCATTCTTTACATGGGGGTGCATACTATCTTTGGCTAATAAATGGTTTCCATGGCATTCTTTATATGGGGGTGCATACTATCTCTGGCTAATAAATGGTTTCCATGGCATTCTTTATATGGGGGTGCATACTATCTTTGGCTAATAAACGGTTTTCATGGCATTCTTTATATGGGGGTGCATACTATCTTTGGCTAATAAACGGTTTCCATGGCATTCTTTATATGGGGGTGCGTACTATCTTTGGCTAATAAACGGTTTCCATGGCATTCTTTATATGGGGGTGCATACTTTATTTGGCTAATAAATGGTTTCCATGGCATTCTTTTATATGGGGGTGCATACTATCTTTGGCTAATAAATGGTTTCCGTGGCATTCTTTATATGGGGGTGCATACTATCTTTGGCTAATAAATGGTTTCCATGGCATTCTTTATATGGGGGTGCATACTATCTTTGGCTAATAAATGGTTTCCATGGCATTCTTTATATGGGGGTGCATACTATCTTTGGCTAATAAATGGTTTCCATGGCATTCTTTATATGGGGGTGCATACTATCTTTGGCTAATAAATGGTTTCCATGGCATTTTTTATATAGGGGTGCATACTATCTTTGGCTAATAAATGGTTTACATGGCATTCTTTATATGGGGTGCATACTATATTTGGTTAATAAATGGTTTACATGGCATTCTTTATATGGGGGTGCATACTATTTTTGGCTAATAAATGGTTTCCATGGCATTCTTTATATGGGGGTGCATACTATCTTTGGCTAATAAATGGTTTCCATGGCATTCTTTATATGGGGGTGCATACTATCTTTGGCTAATAAATGGTTCCCATGGCATTCTTTATATGGGGGTGCATACTATCTTTGGCTAATAAATGGTTTCCATGGCATTCTTTATATGGGGTGCATACTATCTTTGGCTAATAAATGGTTTCCATGGCATTCTTTATATGGGGGGGTGCATACTATCTTTGGCTAATAAATCGTTTCCATGGCATTCTTTATATGGGGGTGCATACTATCTTTGGCTAATAAATGGTTTCCATGGCATTTTTTATATAGGGGTGCATACTATCTTTGGCTAATAAATGGTTTACATGGCATTCTTTATATGGGGTGCATACTATATTTGGTTAATAAATGGTTTACATGGCATTCTTTACATGGGGGTGCATACTATTTTTGGCTAATAAATGGTTTCCATGGCATTCTTTATATGGGGGTGCATACTATCTTTGGCTAATAAATGGTTTCCATGGCATTCTTTATATGGGGGTGCATACTATCTTTGGCTAATAAATGGTTCCCATGGCATTCTTTATATGGGGGTGCATACTATCTTTGGCTAATAAATGGTTTCCATGGCATTCTTTATATGGGGGTGCATACTATCTTTGGCTAATAAATGGTTTCCATGGCATTCTTTATATGGGGGTGCATACTATCTTTGGCTAACAAATGGTTTCCATGGCATTCTTTATATGGGGGTGCATACTATCTTTGGCTAATAAATGGTTTCCATGGCATTCTTTATATGGGGATGCATACTATCTTTGGCTAATAAATGGTTTCCATGGCATTCTTTATATGGGGGTGCATACTATCTTTAGCTAATAAATGGTTTCCATGGCATTCTGTCTTATGCAGACATGTGACCACAGTGCCACCATTTTTCTTTTCAACATTAACATCTAAGAAGTTTACTGTCTTCATTGAATATGTATGTGTAAACTTCAAAAATGTAGAGGTTTGATTAATATACTGTACAAACTCCTTCAGTTCTTCAGTGTTTCTTCTCCACAAAATGAAGAGTCATTTACAAACCTCCTCAAAAAATGCACTCTGCTTAGGGACCCTTCAATATAAACTAAGTTTCCTACACTGCCATTACGGCGTTGGCATAGCTGTTGGCACACAACGTGTCCATAGCTACGCCATTAGACTGCCAATAATGATCTCCCCCAAAAACAAAAACATTGTTCTTTAACACAATGCTTAAAAGCTGACTTACTTCTCTATAGTATGTGAGTCAAACATGAACATTTCCCTTAAAAAAGTGCAGATGCTCTCTATTCCTACGTCATTCGGTATCACTGTAAATAAAGACACCACATCAAGGGTTACCATATATGTCTCCTGCATCACCTCAAAGTCTTGAGAATACTTAAAGAAATAAGTCAGAAAATTTTCTGTATCTCTTACAATATGCTGTATATTATTAATCTTGGGTCTCAAGAACATCTCTAAGTATATTGAGACTGGTTCTATGCACAAATTCCTTCCAGATACTATCGGGCGCATAGGGGGACACCTTACACTTTTATGAATTTTAGGTAACCCTTGTATGATCGGGGTGGTGGTATGTTCAACAACAAAATAATTTAACATATCCTTACTAATCAACCCATTCTGCCATATGTCCTTTAATTTAGTAACTACCTTACTGGACATCTATTTAACTTGATGAACTTTAATTTTCACACAAAATTTGTTGTCATTCAACATTTCATGCATCATTCTGTTGTATGCAACTGTATTCAACACTTCAATAGGGGCCGCTTTTATCGGCACGTCTTATAACAATGTCTTCATTCTTTTGCACATTTTTCAAAGCAAGATGTTCCTGCTTGCTTAAATTAAACCCATGTTTATTCTTGTTACAACTTTCGGCGCGGCTATCTTGTAAAAATCATCTATGCAAAGTTGCTCAAAAGCATTTAATAAAGGGTTTATCTGTGGTACATACAAACTAGGTTTCCTAAAAGTATTGACACTAGTATTAATAACATTTCTAGTTTCATCATGTAACAATTTCAACATCAGATTTGCAGTAAAACAACTGATGTCAAAAATAGCATCTGTTAAATCACAGTACCTTGTGGGAATGTAATAGAGACAGTGATATCAGTGGGAGTGGTAAGTACTAGGTAGCCTGTCTACCACAAGAGTAGTTTCTGGCCAGAAATTGTAGTTTATTGGCTGTTTGGCAGTTTTCCCATCTCTTTCAACTTTCTGGTTTAAAAGCCTGCGTTTGCACTTGTTTACCACCTTTCCTGTAACTAGTCTAGTCCAGATACAGATTTGCTGTATCCATGACTGTTTCTAAGTGTTTGAGCCCCCCAAGCCTTTCTGTGTTGGAGGGATGCCTTTTAGCTTATCAGTGGGAGTGGTAAGCACTAGGTAGCCTATCTACCACAAGACCCAGGTACAGATTCTTAGTTTTAGCACTTGAATTTGCTTATTCTTGCTCAGCACTTGTCCAGAACTTGTTGTTAGCACTAAATAAGCTGCATATTACTACAGCACTCAACCTTCTTCTTTACCTAGAGGAAAACTATTTTTATACTTACTTTCCTCACTTGCTTAGAGTAAAACAGCTCTTATACTCACTTTCCTCACTTGTCTAGAGGAAAGTAGTTTTTTATTCAGGCATGTCCAAGGGTCAGCTCCCAGTGTTCTCTCCTATCTATCTGATGAATATGGGCATCTTGGGGCAATGTAGCAATTGCCTCATGTACACAGACAACCCTCTCCTCCTACTACACAACACCACAACCTGTGAGAGATGCACTTATCTAACCAAACTGGAGGCAAAGCTCTCTCCAACCAAGACTGAACTTGACAGTCAAGAGGAGACGGTAAACACTTGCACCAGACCACACTCAAAACATAGTCCCACTAAGCCTACACCACAAAATTCCACACACACACAAAAACATTCACGGAGGATCTCAATAATAATCTGCTCAAGCAACAGAAACCTCCAAAGCAGAAACACAAGCAACCTCCACCCCCCAACACAACCGAAATGACACATAGCCCACAGACTCAGTGTGCCAATAAACCACAACCCATAAGGCAACACAACATACCCAACACACTAGTCATAGGTGACTCTATAGTCAGGCACACTGATGTCCCAATCACCAGGTTAAACAAGGAGAAGGTTACTGTCAGCTGCCTGTCGGGTGCCAGGATCCGCCACATAACCCATGCACTCAGGTCACTCCACAACAAGTACAAATATGACTCTGTCATTGTCCACGATTGTGTGAATGACCTGAGATGTTCCTCCCTGGACTACATGAAAAAATACATGGAAGAGCTCTCTGATCTTATAGCCCAGGCAGGTATGACCGTAGCATCCTGCCATCGCCCAGAATGATACCGTAGTACAAGGACAGAATGATTGCCTTCTACAATTGGCTAAGCGTCTGGTGTCATTCTAAGGGTATCCAGTATTGTCCTGCCTGGGATGACATGGTCGGCAGACCATGATGCTTTGCCAGAGATGGCCTGCACCTGTCACCCCTGGCATTTTGGATAGTGGCTAAGGGTCTTGCTGCCCCTATAGTGCCTTTTTTAGGCAAGGTTCAAATGACAAATTCACCACCGTAAAAGGAACAGGCAAGCAAAAACTGAGGGTAATGCTACTCAATGCTAAAAGTCTAAATCTCAAAATGCACTCACTCGAGGCACTCCTTAAAATGGAGAACACTGATATCTGTGCAGTGACTGAAACCTGCTTCAAGACTCTAGACAGCACCCCTGCATTACCAGGCTATAACTCATACCACACTTTTCGGCCATCTAACCTGGACCATAACACCAAAGGCAGAGGTGTGTCCATATTCATTAAGGATATCCACACCTCCAGGCTAGTTGTACAGCATAATGCATCTGAGGTTATCGAAGTGCAACTATCTCTGGGCAAAACTGCAATCCAAATTGTAGCTTGCTACAGATTCCCCACCATGCCCCAGGATTCACACTCTTCTTTTCTTGATATACTGGAAAATATTAGGGTTCAACCAAACACCTTAATAATGGGCGATTTCAACTACCCCACCATTAACTGCGAAAACTACTCATGTACCAACTCCTTCACTCAACGCTTTCTGGAATTCATAAATTCCAATGCTCTGGCTCAACTTATCCACACCCCCACCAGGGGAAACAATATCCTAGACCTAGTTATTATCAACATGAGTGGCCGGTGTTCCACACCTGAAATCAACTCCTCATTGGTCAGATCCAACCATAAGCTAATCACCCTTGATATCCACATCCCGCCCCCACCCACCATTAAGGAAACCAGGGTAAAAAGTTTCTCCAAAGCCAACTTCATGCTTCTTAAGACAGAAGTGGCGAACTGCATGATACCCATGCAGATGGACAATACAGTTACAACTGCTGAATCCTACACAAATGCACTCTATAAGCACTTACACAAGTGCATGGATTGTGCTATCCCAAACAGAACCAAGACGCTATCCTTCAAAAAAAGGAAGCCAATCTGGTGGTCCCCTGCCATAAACAAACTCTACAACAGAAGGAAGAAACTGTTGCAAAAGAGAGTAAAATCCCATGAGTGGAGGAGCTCCCTGGTCAGCCTCACTTAGAAGCTGAGAGCCCTTATAAGATCCTCCAAAGCTAGCTATGAAAACAAAATCACCACTAATTTTAAGGGCAACCACAACGCATTCTACAGCTATGTTAAGAATCTCAATGGCAACACCCAGATCTGTTCTGAGTTACAGCACAACGGCATGAAAATTACAGAACCAACTGATATTGCCAACATCCTGACAGATAGTTTCAGTGCTAACTTTACTCCCCTCTCACCCCCTAAAGGGATCATATCTATACAGGAAGAATGCAGTGTCCCTGTAGTGTCCCTGTAAGCACACCTATGCAGGTAAAAGCTGCACTCTCTAAAACCAAAAACACAACATCCCAGGCTGCATTGTATGCGAACTTCAGAACGAACCGGCTCCCCACCTAAGCACCATGCTCAGTCATAGTCTCACCTCAGGCTTTGTGCCCACTGAATGGCACACAGCAACAGTTATCCCACTCCACAAAGGGGGAGCCAGCACTGATCCTGGGAACTATTGTCCTATTAGCCCGACGAGCCTGGCCTGCAAGGCCATGGAACATATCATTATGGAACTCCTAAACAAAGACATTGGTAACCTCAAAATTATGGACCCCAAAAAGTTTGGGTTTGTGAAAGGCAGATCAGGCCTTCTGAACCTGATCAACTTCTTTGAGGCAGTCACCAAAGCCGTAGACGAGGGTAAGGTGGTTCTCACAGCCTATCTTGACCTCGCCAAGGCTTTTGACACCATCCCCCATTCTGGAATTATAGCTAAACTCACTAAACTTGGTATAAATTCCTACGTCACAAGATGGGTTGCCAACTGGCTCACTGACAGAACCCACACTGTAAAGGTTGCAGACTCCAAATGTGACTTCAAACCAGTGACAAGTGGAGTACCACAGGGTTCAGTCCTGGGACCTCTCCTGTTTGGTATCTACTTCTCTGAAGTACAGGTTAACACAGAAGGTCTCTGGCTAATGAAGTTCACAGATGACTGCAAACTACGAGCCATAGTCGAGTCCGCAATATGATGTGGACATCCTACAGAAGGGCCTCACTGAGACAGATGCCTGGTGTCAGAGGTATGGCCTCAAGCCCAATGCCAAAAAGTGCATTGTCATCCCCTTTGGTAAAAACTCTGTACCCATGAACTAATACATAAACAGCAATCTACTTAATGCCGAATGTGTGATAAGAGAACTTGGGACCCAGGTGAACAGTAGTCTCTCCTTTGATAATCACATTGCCACAGTAGTCAGGAAATCCTTCTGTGTGGCACACCTCATCGCAAAGGGGTTCTCATCCAGGAAAAAAAGGCCATTGTTCCCCTCTACTCGGCACTCATTAAACCCATTATAGAGTACAACACCCCTTTTGGAATGTACCTCACAAAATATCTGCAGCAGCTGGAAAGGCCACAGAAGTACCTCACAAAGAGGATTACTGGCCTCAAACAGATGCCCTACACTGACCAGCTCAAAAAACTCCAGCTTTACTCTGCCTAACATATAAACCTATGTTAAACCCAGAGCTGTTGGACATGCTACACCTAAAAAAATCCAAATCCCTCTCAGGTACAAACTCTAGGGACCTAAACCTTGTCACCACAATAAACAGGACATGCTGGAGGGATAGATTCCTGTCCCAGAGACTTCCTATACTCTGGAACAAGCTACCCATCTATGTCAAGCAAAGTTCCTCATTAGCACTCTTCAAGAAAAATCTTGATGAGTGGATGGGAAAACAGGAAATACACCCCGGGGTTCACTTCTGTGGCTCTGCTCGACAGGGGCACAGGAAATTAACTTTCTTGGGTGGCGTAAGTCAGGGAACCTTGTTGGCTAGGCTTACTTAGGCCCTTGGGCAGATAGCCTAGTACCTACCTATGAACCCATGAACATATGTATGCGAGTCCCTTTTGTAAAACACTGAGTTCATTCTCATTAAAACATAGTCAGAAAGATTCCACAACATTCTTCCTTGAAGAAGGCCTGCTTTATGTTCCCCTGGTTCGTCATTTGGTCATCTGTCTTTCTCTTCTGTTGACTTCTGCTCCTTCCTCTCGGGCACTGGTCTTTCATCCTGTTTAAATCCCTCACAGGAAAAGGAAAGGACAACTGATGTTGCCCTAAAGGGAATTTAGTGTTCAAGTCGGTTCCTCTAGAAGGCATCATCTTCTCAGCTGACAGATGAACCATTGGTTTAACTTCAAATGTCTTCTGTCTAGCTCTTTTTCCATTTGAAGCTATAAAATGCTCATTTATTGAAGAAACAGTAGCCATTGAACTAGTGGTGGTGTCTTCAACACCGGTTAGTGTTGTAACAGTTGTGATGTCACTCGTTGGCATGCCCTCAATGTCAATTACAGTTGCAGCTTGTAAATCATGGGCTGAAGCTTCCTCTGAGGTCATTCTTGGCTCATTCGAAGTGCATCTGTTTTCTGAGAACCTGGGCCAGGAAAAAATATGCCCAGATTCAAAATCACGATGGTCTCGGACTATTTTCCTCACTTTTTGTTTAGTCAGCTTATGCTCATAAGCTGATATAGTGTCCAGGACATCTAGCAAGTATTTATCCACTACATTACTTTCAAAAATGGAAAGCAGTTCAGCATATTTTGTTTCAGCTGACAGAGTGTACGCCTGTATGTCTTTCTCTGCTGCTGAAATCAACAGGTTAATATAAGAGGTACTGGCAGCTAAATTCACATTCTGCCAGCCAGCAAGTAGCTCCTGGTCACAGTTTACATAAGAAGGCATTTTTAAAATTCTAAGGCCTCTTGGAACAAGGCCTTCTAGAAGGCAAACCTCCATGTGAAACTTTTCAAATTGTGCTTGTTTCAACTTAAAGAAATCTTTTTCTACAGCTAGCAACTTCTTTTTAAGACCAGCCAAATCTATAGCAACTGCCTCAGTCTCACCTTCATCAATGGTACAGTCCAACAAAGGATTACAAACATAATTAATTGCCTTCATTGAAAGATTCACTTGAATAATACTTTGTTGCAGTCCACCTGGATTATAATCCGGTTCTATAACATCTTGTCCTTCAGCCATAATATCCAAAGATAAAATCAGAAGTAAAAAACACAAAACTGCCACCAAAACTTTAGAACTCACTTGTCCAGCACAAAACAGATCCACAGTAAAATGCAAAACACCAGGACTTGGAGATGGAGACGAAGAGAAAAACAGAAGACCAAATGACGAACCAGGGGAACATAAAGAAGGCCTTCTTCAAGGAAGGCTAGTGTGGAATCTTTCAGACTATGTTTTAAATGAGAATGAACTCAGTGTTTTACTGTGATTTAACAGATGCTATTTTTGACATCAAGTGTTTTACTAGAAATGTGATGTTGAAATTGTTACATAATGAAACTAGAAATGTTATTAATACTAGTGTCAATACTTTTAAGAAACTTAGTTTGTATGTACCACAGATAAACCCTTTATTAAATGCTTTTGAGCAATTTTGCATAGATAATTTTTACAAGATAGCTGAAAGTTATAACAGGAATAAACATGGGTTTAATTTAAGCAAGCGAAAACATCTTCCTTTGAAAAATCTGCAAAAGAATGAAGACATTGTTATAAGACCTGCCAATAAAGGCGGCCCTATTGTAGTGTTGAATACAGTTGCATACAACAGAATGATGCATGAAATGTTGAATGACAACAAATCCTATGTGAAAATTAAAGTTCATTAAGCTAAACAGATGTCCAGTAAGGTAGTTACTAAATTAAAGGACATATGTCAGAATGGGTTGATTAGCAAGGATATGTTACATTATTTTGCTGTTGAACATCCCACCACCCCGGTCATACAGGGGTTACCTAAAATTCATAAAAGTGTAAGGTGTCCCCCTATCCGCCCGATAGTATCTGGAAGGAATTCATGCACAGAACCAGTCTCAATATACTTAGAGAAGTTCTTGAGACCTAAGATTAATAATATACAGCATATTTTAAGAGATACATAATATACATACCAGATCAGTCGAGGCCTGGGTTAACAACGACCGCCACCAGTACTGTTGGCCAAAAGGGTGCTGGCAGAAATTGGGCTACTGTTGGCCGAATGAGGAGAAGAGGGGGAAGGCATGCCCAAAGGCTGGTAAAGGCTAGGACTGTGATAGTGAGGGTCGGAACTTTGAATGGTGGCAGTATGACTGGTATAGGGAGACAGCTAGCTCATATGATGGACCGAAGGAAGGTTGGTATATTGTGTGTGCAAGAGATCAGATGGAAGGGGAACAAGGCTAGGTGTATTGGAGGTGGGTTCAAACTGTTTTATCATGGTGTGGATGGGAGGAGAAATGGCATAGGCATTATCCTGAAGGAACAGTATGCTAAGAGTGTTTTGGAGGTGAAAAGAGTGTTGGATAAAGTGATGTTTATGAAGCTGGAAATTGATGGTGTAATGATGAATGTTGTTAGTGCATATGCTCCATAAGTTGGGTGTGCAATGGATGAGAAAGAAAAATTTTGGAGTGAGTTGGATGATGTGGTGATGACTGTACACAAGGGTGAGAGACTGGTGATTGGAGCAGATTTCAATGGGCATGTTGTTGAAGGGAACAGAGGGGATGAGGAAGTGATGGGTAGGTATGGTGTTAAGCAAAGGAATGCAGAAGGTCAGATGGTAGTGGATTTTGTGAAAAGGATGGACATGGCTGTGGTGAATACGTAATTTAACAAGAGGGAGGAGCATAGGGTGACATACAAGAGTGGAGGAAGATGCACACAGGTGGATTATATCCTATATAGAAGGGCCAGTCTGAAGGAGATTTGAGACTGTAAAGTGGTGGCAGAGGAAATTGTAGTTAGGCAGCATAGGATGGTGGTTTGTAGGATGACATTGGTGATCAAGAAGAGGAAGATGAGTGTGAGGGCAGCACCAAGGATCAAATGGTGGAAATTGAAAAAGGGTAATTGTGAGGTGGAGTTCAGGGAAGAGTTAAGACAGGCACTGGCTGGCAGTGAAGAGTTACCGAATAGCTGGGCAACTACAGCAGAGCTAATAAGAGAGATGGCCAGAAAGGTGCTTGGTGTGACATCTGGAAAGAGGAAGGAGGACAAGGAGACCTGGTGGTGGAATGAAGAAGTACAGGAGAGTATACAGAGAAAGAGGCTGGCAAAGAAGAAGTGGGATTGTCAGAGAGATGAAGAAAGTAGACAAGAGTA
This sequence comes from Protopterus annectens, assembly GCF_019279795.1. NCBI lineage: Eukaryota > Metazoa > Chordata > Ceratodontiformes > Protopteridae > Protopterus > Protopterus annectens. The sequence continues at coordinate 310,140,797 of NC_056733.1, read as the reverse complement.
TAAGGAGATGAGGTGCATAGCAAAGAGAGAGGTGGCGAAGCCTAAGGATAAGGCGTATGAAGAGTTGTATGAAAGGCTGGACACTAAGGAGGGAGAAAAGGACCTGTACTGGTTGGCTAGACAGAGGGACCGAGCTAGGAAAGATGTGCAGCAGGTAATGGTGATAAAGGATAATGAGGGAAACATACTCACAAGCATGGAGAGTGTGTTGAGCAGATGGAAAGAGTACTTTGAGGGGCTGATGAATGAAGAGAATGAGAGGGAGAGAAGGTTGGATAATGTGTGTACAGTGAATCATGAAGTGCAGTGGATTAGCAAGGAGGAAGTAAGGATAGCTATGAAGAGGATGAAGAATGGAAATGCTGTTGGTCCAGATGACATACCTGTGGAAGCATGGAGGTGTTTAGGTGAAATGGCAGTGGAATTTTTAACTAGATTGTTTAATGAAATCTTGGAAAGTGAGGGGATGCCTGAGGAATGGAGAAAAAGTGTTTTAGTACTGATTTGTAGGAATTAGGGTGATGTGCAGAGGGATTAAATTGATCAGTCACAGCATGAAGTTATGGTAAAGAGCAGTGGAAGCTAGGTTAAGAAGGGAGGTGAAGATTAGTGATCAGCAGTATGGTTTATGCCAGGAAATAGCACTACAGATGCGATGTTTGCTCTGACAGTGTTGATGGAGAAGTACAGAGAAGGTCACAAGGAGTTGCATTGTGTCTTTGTGTATTTACAGAAAGCATATGACAGGGTGCCTAGAGAGGAGTTGTGGTATTGTATGAGGAAGTCGGGAGTGTCAGAGAAGTATGTAAGAGTGGTACAGGACATGTACGAGGGTAGTGTGACAGCAGTGATGTCTGCGGTGGGAGTGACAGATGCGTTTAAGTTGGAGGTGGGATTACATCAAGGATCAGCTCTGAGACCTTTCTTATTTGCAATGGTGATGGACAGGTTGACACACAAGATCAGACAGGAATCCCCGTGGACTATGATGTTTGCAGATGACATTGTGATCTGTAGTGAGAGTAGGGAACAGGTTGAGGAGACCCTGGAGAGGTGGAGATATGCTCTAGAGAGAAGAGGAATGAAGGTCAGCAGGACTAAGACAGAATATATGTGTGTGAATGAGAGGAAGGATAGAGGAATGGTGAGGATGCAGGGAGTAGAAGTGGTGAAGGTGGTTGAGTTTAAATACTTGGGATCAACAGTTCAGAGTAATGGTGAGTGTGGAATAGAGGTGAAGAAGAGAGTACAGGCAGGATGGAGTGGGTGGAGAAGAGTGTCAGGAGTGATTTGTGACAGACGAGTACCAGTAAGAGTGAAAGGGAAGGTCTACAAGAGGGTAGTGAGACCAGCTATGTTATATGGGTTGGAGACGGTGGCATTGACAAAAAGGCAGGAGTCAGAGCTTGACGTGGCAGAGTTGAAGATATTAAGATTTGCACTGGGTGTGATGAGGATGGACAGGATTAGGAATAAGTATATTAGAGGATCAGCACAGGTTGAAAGGTTTGGAGACAAAGCCAGAGAGGCAAGATTATGTTGATTTGGACATGTGCTGAGGAGGGATGCAGAGTATATTGGGAAAAAGATGCTAAGGATGAAGCTGCCAGGTAACAGGAAGAGAGGAAGGCCTAAGATAAGGTTTATGGATGTGGTGAGAGAGGACATGCAGGTGGCTGGTGTGACAGAGCAAGATGCAGAGGACAGGAAGAAATGGAAACAGTTGATTCGCTGTGGCGACCCCTAAAGGGAGCAGCTGGAAGAAGAAGAATATTTTCTGACTTATTTGTTTAAGTATTTTTGAGACTTTGAGGTAATGCAGGAGACATATATGGTAACCCTTGATGTGGTGTCTTTATTTACAGTGATACCGAATGATGTAGGAATAGAGAGCATCTGCACTTTTTTTAAGGGAAATGTTCATGTTTGACTCGCATACTATAGAGAAGTAAGTCAGCTTTTAAGCATTGTGTTAAAGAACAATGTTTTTGTTTTTGGGGGAGATCATTATTGGCAGTCTAATGGCGTAGCTATGGACACCTTGTGTGCCAACAGCTATGCCAACGCCATAATGGCAGTGTAGGAAACTTACCCGGCAAATCGCAAGGTGAAGGTAATAAAGGTAAACGCAGCAACCACAGCAAATCCGTTTATTACACACTCGACAACGAAAGACCAACATCCACTGTAAATAATTTCCACAAATGTTAAGCGCTTTCATCTGCTGATTGCAGACTTCATCAGAACAAATAAAACTAGCATAAACATTGTAATTTATACTTATTTTGGCGCCAAAACTTTTGAATGTTCTTAAAGATACATCACTATTCTGTGTACATAATATTCCTAACTTCACTAGATTAATTCCTGAAAAACTTTCCCTGTACGCTTCATAATAATAATGCTACCTGTTAATAAATAAACTAACTATTTAAAACATGATTAATCTAATATAATACATCTAAAAAGTGAATAAAATCATGACCATTAAAATCCATAGCAGCATTACATCCTACATAGTAGCTAAAATATAGCTAAAAATTATACAAACATACATAATACAACTGTAAATATGATAAACTTAAAAAATTAAATATGTAATAAATTTTTTTTTGGCAGGACACCAAATGAGCTGTCTTCATCTATATAACTGTAATGATGTCTCAAACTAACCCTGTCAGGGAAACTTCAAACATGATTATAACAAACCCACATTCTGGATGCAGGTAGCAATTATCTACTGGCACCTCCCAATCACAACATGAAACTGTCTATGATGGTGAGTACCTTTCCACTTGAGACATCTGTCTTAATATTATGTGATATGACCCACCACTCACCAGATGAGTGTGTGTGGGAACAGACGTATCATTGTGTTCCTAGCTATCTGTGTATATGTTGCCATCTCTGATATACTCAACCCTTTCTGTTGAATGTGAGATGTCTGATGCAGAGTGTGGTATGATCATGCACTGACCATCACAAACAAATAGTAGCACTGCATACATCATGTTTGTTCTCTGTGACAATATGTTGCCACTTGTCCTTTTCAAGGGTATTATATCTCGACAAGATGTTTCCACATCACCTACACTTCCTTGTATGTTGTCTGTCTCTGTCTGGAGAGGGGCTGCCAGTTGCCATGATGCACCCTGCCTATTGCCCATGTGCCTGAAAAGTCTGATTATGCCAGTACTGAGGGCCTGCACAGCTTGTCACCTCATCAGAATACCATGGAGTATATGACATAAGACCATCCTGCTAGCACTGAAAGGGTTATACTGGAATACTACTCCCAACAGGTCAAGGCAATAGAAACAGGTTTGTAGCTAGCCAAACACGAGCTATACAATATTACAGGTTTGTGCATATGCAGTGTTAGTGGAAGTTGGCTACACTCTGTGGGTTCCATATTGGCATCATAAGCCAGAACTTCAGTGAGTGTACAGCATTTCCTGCAATTCAGTATGACACTGGGGGGGGTGGCATTACTACATTTACACCCAAAAGAAATGTAGCTGTTTACTCTAATTTTGGACACAGGGCCTGCACTTACCAACTAAATTGTCCTGTGGTATCTCACTATGCCAGAAGCAGAGATATCACTGAGGTAAGTGCCATATACATGAATCATGTCACCTGTCAGGGTGCTGTGTAGACAAGTGCTGTGATTCCCAAGACATTTCACTTATGGAAGATGGTAGTACTTCCTATTCTCAAATTTTTGTAATTAGGGGCCAGGTGGGGCTTTTTGTGCAATGTTTGTGCAATTTATGGCATCCAATATCTCAGGGAAGAGGATGGTGTCAAAGAAGGCATGCATGGGGTTAGCCTTCTTCTGTCTTTTATTTATTTATTTGTTTATTTACTATTTGCTAACCAAACCTATTTTAGCCACAGCCCTTTAGTGTGCTAAGAAACCATATATGCTCTTCCACATTCACAGTCACTATGATGAGTATTTCTTTTTTGAGTATTTTACAAGCAGGGGCATGCAAAATATAGACTGTGCCCCCAGCTTGTCTCTGGAAGGTCCCTGTAGCTAGTACAGAAAAAATTCCTTGGTCTCCATATGTGTGTGAGAGATAAACATCCATAATGATTTCATGCATGGGTAACACATGTCAAACAAAGCTTGCACAATGGCGACTCTGAAGTGATGAGTGATTTTTTGATGAGTGAAATTAAGATAGGTCACCCACTGTCGGTATCATTTCTGTTTGTGTCAGATGATCCCTCAGCTGGAAGTGGTGCATTAATAACTAAGGTATGGTGCTGCATGACTGTTGTTACGTCAACCATTTTCTTCATCTGTACCTCTAATTTTCAAAGTAATTTACCCAGTTGTTGTCAGGCACTGATTCCTTCACATATGGTCGAATCATGGCTATTATCACCTGGCATATATTTACATATCATTAGGACTGATTTCTCCATCCATTTCATTTGCATGTCATTATACAGACATGTGCATATCTGTTCTGTTGTGTATTTCGGCTCACTGCACTTGAGTAAAATAACAATATGAATTCTTACTGGCCTGCTCCGGTCTGCACATTGCCAGTTCTGGTGCAAGTTTGTGTCGCATACTTTGCAACTGTTTAAGAATCACCAGCCAGACACGGAGTTTAATGGATGATGATTTGAAACTGTATTTTCCAGTACTGCTTTTCCAGCAAATTGTACTTTTAAAAGCTTATTATCAGTGTAGTGAAATTGGTTAATAGTCAATTACTTTTTGTAGGCATACCTCCCAGATGAATCAGTGACAAACCTTACCAGAATTAGGGACAAATCAAGAAACAATTAGGGACCCCTCTTAAAATATTAGTACGTTTAACTTAGCACGTTGACAGAGTAAGAGTGCATGAGCTAATATAATCATTCTGAAGAAAAAGAAGTGCATACCCCTAAGTATTGTCATTAATTAGTAAGTATAATTCATCAGCTTTTCTCCAAAAGGTCACCGAGAGAGATTAAGAGGAACAGAGATAAAATTAGAGTCAAAATCAGGGACAGATGACAGGTATATTTCTTGATATGAGAGAACCATAACTGTAACTGCGGTGGGGTAAAAGAGGTAAGATGGGGGAGGGGATGAGGGGGTGATAGCACAGGAGTGCAATACAAGCTTCATAAATGAATATATTGAGTCTATATTGCATTAGCAGTCATGTGATGACTTGAGTGTAGCAAACTTCTTATGACATTTGTAGCAAACAGCTTGCTACAGTCTAACAGCAGCAGATTTTTTTTCCTTCACCCTTGAGAACTTTTTTTTTGTCTTTGAGATGACCTCCTAACTATGTTTCTTGAACCATAGTACTACAGAGTAGTACACAGAAGAGTCATAACACTAAATAAATGTCAGAAACTATTACTCACACCAGCAATGCAATGAAGTAAAACATCAGAATACCATATAAATAACATACACGCAGTCATTGTGTGCATAACTGTAATAAAGGAATGCAAGAAGTAAAAATGTATTTACAGTAGTAAAAAATGAAGAGGAGTGAGATACAGAGGGCATCTTAGTATCTCAGTGCTAAATTCTATTTCCTATGTAAATGTTGTTATTTTATTTCATTTTAAACATTTCATATGTTCTCCAATTTGATACTAAATCACTCATAAGTTACAAAACTTCTTGTAATAGTATGTAAAGCAATCTATTTTAAAACAAATACACAACACAAACGGAACCCATTTCCCAGCAGGGCCCCTGACTGTTTGACTAGTAGCTGTTACAGTACTTTCTCCTCTGGGAATCTCTCGTAATTAGTTTAAGCGTTCAAGTCCTCTGTTTGGTGTTAAGACAGACAGCTTGCGAGTAATTGCCTTCATTTTTCCTACTCCTAATCACGTCTGGATATGCTTCCTTGTCCTTGGATGATGTTTGTCCTCATTTGAATATTCCTGCAGATGTCTCTATCAGGAACAAACTGAATGCTGGTGTTGTACTTGAGCCCACTACCAGTTTTGCTGCTGGCGCTGTCAAAACACCCCCCCCCCCACACCAAATCTCTATTCCATTTGCACAGACAAAATTGCCTAAATCCATATACGTTTTTAAACAGCACAGTCTGTTTGTACTAATGACACTAAAAATTTGAAAAGCAATATGGTTTGACTGCAGCTTTATAGTAATTCTCTTTCTCCCTGAGCTGTTCTCCATCCCCACCCCCGATTCCAGCAACATACCACACAGAGAGACATATTTTTGAAGAGGAATGCTTCATCTGAATTGCAGATTTCCTGTTTAATAAAGATAAGACAATTCTATCATTGTCCCTCAAGCATTTCTGCTGCCAAGCTTGGTTGCCTGCCTCTCCCCCAAGTGATGCCTGAAACTTTCAAAACACATGCGGTTTACCAGTAGCCCAGCTAGAACTGATAGGTAATGGCTCAAGGCCAAAAGCCAAGACACTGAACGGTTAGAGATTCACACCATAGAATCTGCCTCAGAAAATAGCATTTTTACATGCTGGCATAAAAGAGCCTAGGTAAATCTTTAGGATCTGTACCACTCTGAAATGGCAGGTCTGAATTCCAACTTTATGTCTATGTCAAAGTACTCTTTCTTTTTGTCAAACACACACAGCACTGCCCTGCTTTTCTTCCTTGCCCATCACTTACTAAACTGGGTAACTACAGGGAATAAAGTCCTCGTGTGATTACTTCCTACGGCTGAGTTAAAGAAAAGGCTTCCTGTGCAAAATTATAGCCTAGGTTCTCAAAGGATACCAGTGTCAATCTGGTAAGGATATAGTAAGGTATCTTAAAGATCTGTCGATTCAGCCATCCTGCAGTAAGTCGCATGTGACAGTACTTATTGATTCTTTTATTGAGCAGATATGCTGCCTTTGATGACGTCTCATTTCACATAGGTGGCCTGAGTGATGTGTCTGGTTAAGCAACTTGCTTTCGAATCAAGGGGTTACAGGATGAAGTTTGCTAGTAGTTTAAAGCCTTAAACATCTGTGGCAAACTAAGAGATGAAACAGGGAGTGCTGTGAAATTATGAAATAAAACAAAATTCTTATCACTGCATGATTTACTGGAGCTAGGGTCCTTTACTGTTACTATACTACTTTCTTCTTCTCTGTAATAGTGTTAAGAAGTTATAAATTCTTCTCTATAAAAGTGTAGCAGATGCGGAAGCACTGTATTCATTTTTAACACCTGCTATACACATGGCAGCCCTGTGTTTCTTGGCAAAGACTGCAGTTTATCAGCTCTTTACAGAATGAGGTGATGGCTTCTTAGCTTTCATAATTTCACTGCAGAACAAAGATGAAAATGATGAATCATGTAAGACTGTTGCGAGTGTGCTTGTACATGTAAAGTACACATGAGATTTGTAATACATCTGTAAGACTGTTGCGCGTGTGCTTGTACATGCAAAATACACAAGATTATTAATACATATGTAAGACTGTTGCGAGTGTGCTTGTACATGCAAAGTACACATGAAATTTGTAATACATCTGTAAGACTGTTGAGAGTATGCTTGTACATGCAAAGTACACACGAGATTTGTAATACATCTGTAAGACTGTTGAGAGTGTGCTTGTACATGCAAAGTACACATGAGATTTGTAATACATCTAAACTAATAACACATCATTGCATGTGTACATGTAACAACACTATTCTTAAACTTTCCTACATTTATATAAAAAGGTATCGGTAGGTATGTAGTAATGTACTAAAAAGTTCCACCTGAATACTGATAATGTTGGATTTATGGCCAGTCTCAACATAGAAAATCCACCTTCAACAACAATAAGATAATGGTTATTAGTATTATACAAACTGGATTTTCTTCCTTTCTTAAGCAACTCCTATATATAATGGAACTTGTTGTTCTTTATGTATGTTGCTACCAGGTACAGTTATCAGAGGCATCTTTGGTATGCACAGAGTATCTCACATATTTATATGTTATTGTTTGCACGTGGAGTCCACTGGTGGCATCAAGCTGGTATTGCTGATATCATGGCTTCAAAATAAATGACAGTTTTTCTTTTAACTTCTTGTTTAACATACTGCCTGATGATAACTACATTAACAGATTCTGTTACATACCTGCTATTCTCAAATGGAGGTGTTTACCTGTTTTGTTTTTTAAATTATACTTACAATTATACAAATTTCTTACTGGATCGGTAATGTCTTTAAGTACCTTTACATTTTCGCAATGGACAAATGGATTTTTTGCATTACTCATATTATTATTATACCTCCAATGAAGAGTCCATTCAGTTCTGTTTGCAAAAAGGTGAATAAGAGGTGATGCCACCTTTTTTATTTTGTGTGAGTAAAATCTGTGATACAACCCAAAAACAATGGTTTCATCTACAGTCCTGGAGTGTACCACTGTTATATAACTGTATATATTTTACCTTGCATGAACAAAGATGTTACTCTACTTTGGATAATGGATATGGAGAACAGTATTAATGCAAAAGTAAAACCCAGCTAAAATTTAGTGTGTCTAACCCAGAGTAAAATCACAATGCTGACAGTGAAATCTTCCTCAAAAGCCACCATTTCCTTCCCCCTCAATTACCGTGGATGTTAATAAAGGCATGGTTAGTAAGAGGGATGGAAAACAAAAACAACCTCAAAAATAATTAAATAATTTAAGTAAGATCACAGTTCTGAGACTGAAATCCTTGTCAAGAACCACCATTTCCATTCTGCTTGCTAACCATGGACCTTAACAAAGGCATGGATGGTAAAAGGGATGGAAAACAAAAGCAAAAATCACATTTCTGAGACTGAAATCTGCTTTGAGGTCAATCATTTCCTTTCCCTGTGCTAACCGTGAACCTTAATAAAAGCATGGTTAGTAAAAGGGACAAAAAGAAAACCAGAACTTAAACAAGTGACTGCATCAGCAGCATCAGTTACAAGAACCTGCCTTTTCCTTTCCTCTTACTAAATGAGTTTTCAAGTTGGGAAAGTAAATAAACCTTCATTAACTACAATGCTGACACAGCCATGATTAGCAAGTGAAGAAAAGTAAGTTAAAAAGGCAATAAATCTAATGCAAGTAACGGAGTGTGTAGTTACAAGGACCTGCCTTTCCTTTTGTCCTCGCTAAACAAGGCGCTGAAAAGTAGTGTTTAGCAAGCTGTGTAAGTAAATAAATAAATCAATCAATAAACAAACAAATATATAATGCTCTAATGCAATGAAGTGTAGTAACAGTTCCAGTAATGTGGTGTATGCATGTATACTTGTGGGGGAGATCTAATGCACTGCACTGTTTGTAGTTGACAAGCTTTGATGTAAAATAAATTCATTTGTCTATTTCTTTATTGTATTACTGTAAGATACCTGATGTGTGCACAGTCAATAAAGTGCTGGGCAAAATTAACGTGCATGTGCCTGTGTTTCTCTACATATGCAGGTGAGCATGTGTGTATCTGTATGTGGGTGTGGATGAGCATTTACATTTGACTTCCTGCATATATGTCAGAGACTCTCTCTCTCTCTCCCTTTGTCTCTGCATCAATCTGTTCCTGTGTGTGTGTGTGTGTGTGTGTGTGTGTATATATATGTCTATACAGCCATGTATCTAGAAATATATATATATATATATATATATATATATATATATATATATATATATATATATATACAGCTGTATAATAGTCATATTACTTAAGCGACAGAAAACAGCAAAGAAAACATGTCGAGCAATCGTTATATTGATAATACAACATATCAACACACAGACACTAAAAAAGGGAAACAAATTGCCTTTTCCAATGCACTACCGAAAACCTGGCCACATTTAGCTCAAATCTGTTTGAACAGTGGTAGTGTTATTTGAAGTTTTTTTTTTTTATTTAAGATGCAGGTGCAGGGTTCAGGACAGGCTTAGCGTGCATTACTAAGGAGGACAGGAGGGAGGTGGGGCTTCCTCTCCATGGAAACACATATAAACACTACTCATTAGTTCATTCATTCCCTCAGTCAGTGTCAGTTTATTTGAAGCCATCACACTGCAAGGCCACAGGCTTTATGTGTCTACCTCTTACCAGCCACAGGCAAAATGCAGTGACTCCAATCAGTTTCTGAGGAGCCTGCACTTCACAAAGTGGACCCACTCTCTTCATTTTTAAGAGTCACTTACTGAAGTTGTCTAGTCTTCAACAGACATTGCATTGTAACAGTAGGAATCCTCCTTACATAGAAGGCAGCCTGGACTGGTAAAGCCTCTGATCTTCCTCCCTGGCTAGCCAGTCATCAGACATGAACCTGACCCACCAGATGAACACCCAGTTCCTGTAACAAAAGACCAAGAAATATCTGGGGTCTTTTTTACTGCCTGGAATAAAGCAATTCAAGTTAGTGACTATAGCAATAGTCTAAGGACATGAAGAACATAAGAAAAAAATCTGCCTGTATCTGTGGTCATTATTCCATTGAGCCCCACCCACCACAAGATTTAAAAAATTAAAGAATTACCATCAGTTGTGGAAATGCAGATTGATGTGCCAGTCAGATGATGTGTACATGGCTTATGCCTTGGCAGAAGAAGCTCAAACTTCTTATTTCTTTGGCATACTGTTAACTTTATTAAATGTAATGCTAATTTTTATTTCATGAACAGATTTCATTAGTGGACTTATTAAATATTTATTTATTTATGTAACATTTGTTAACCAGGCAAGTCCGACTTGGAATAAAGCCAATTTTCAGCAGAGACCTGGGGAGAAACACTCCAGAAGCATGTCTTTTTAACATGGGAGGAAACCAGAGCACCAGGAGGAAACCCACACGAATGCAGGGAGGACATGCAGACTCCGTACTGAAGGCACTCCAGCTGAGAATCGAACTGGAGAACCTCTTGCTGTGAGGCAACAATGCTCTACTGCGCCGTCCAAATATATATATTTTTTAAAAGTGCACCAATTTCATATAGTTAAGGTTCTGTTCAGACCTGAATCAGCCCACTGCTGTTTGAAGAATAAAACACTCTTACACCGATTCATAGAAGAATTTAATATCTCAGTCTATCAGTCAAGCAGGCTTTGGTCTGCTACTTTCAACAATTAGCAAGCAAAAGTTTGTGGTCACTGAAAAGCAATGAAAAACACTGATGTGGCTTTGTGCTACGAAGCCATTATACAAACACTTTCACTGGCGTGTGGGCAGCAGCACACACATCTTGGGTTGGGAAAGGTACTGTAGGCTTTGACAGCAATAGAAGTGCCCAAACTGCATCTAGGACTAACAAAAAAAACCTCATCAATTACAAGTCTCAAAACAAAAAAAGAAGAGGTTACAGCCACACCAACTGACTGATGGGATGAGGAATACATTGGGTGAAGTGGGGACCACAACTTGATAAAAACAGAGTGAATACTGGAGGGAGTAAAGCAACCTTCACAGTTCTCTGGATGATAAAAGTGAAGGGATTAGTACCACCCATCCAATGCAACAGTGAGTCACTGACAAAGCAAACTTTCTCCACATAAGAGGGGTCCCCACAGGAGGTGATGTGGAATACCAAATGGATGGTGCTTGATGGCTGACAAGCATGTCAGGCACTAATGTTGTGAGGTACCTAAATTTAATAGAAGGAAAGGAAAAAAAACACACTAAGTAGTTTTTACACTATGCGTTATCACATGCAAAGGACCCAGGGAACTTCTGTCATACACTTAAACTGGCATCTCCAAACATGCACACAAATCAGTTTGTTTTTAACAATGCAAAATAAAGAGTTGATTTTTAAAGCAGTCACTTGACTGTGACAACTCAGATTACTCAGCAGTTGGGATTCCATTACTACTAAAATGCATACATGAATTACTACACCATATAAATAAGACCAAAACTGAATCTTGTTTTGTTTGTTAATACAGAAAAATGAATAAAACAATCTAACGGGCAACAATCTAGCTTGGTAACATAATTAAAGTTGCGCTTTCTGACCTGGCCAAAAATAGACACTGCCCTGACTTGCATTATTCAAAAGGTACCTTGTAAGTGACATCCTGGGCCATGTGCTCGTTTAAAATGAGAATCAGAATCAGAATGAACAGTGGAAGAAAGAAAAGCAAGCAGCTCACAGGTAAACGTTGTCATGAAGATACTACATTCATGAACAGCGTGTGTGAGCTAATGCTGTTAATATGAATAACATTATCTTGTCTGGCAGTTAGCATAGGGGACTACAACTAAGAGATATTAAAAAGCTGCTTCCTGTGGTGCAGGGTTTGAGTCCCTCAGCTACTGTTTGCCTTCCTTAACATTTAACCAGTCAGTGTACCTAAGGATGTATCTGAAACCTGCTCCTGTGGACCACGACTAATATAAACACTGCATATATACATACAGAGTGTTTGTAATTTCATAACCACCCCAAATAACTCTGGGTAACTAGAGGCAATTGTTTGTTCATGTAGCAAGTGCTTCAACATGTATGATAAACTCACATGAACATAATGATAGAGAAGAAGGAGGAAAAAGTACCCCCATACACATATACAAATGCATGCATATGCATATGTATATATGGTCCCTATCATATGATAGAAACCTCATTTGACTGAAACCATAAGACTGAAATTTGAAGAGACTGAAAAGTCACTTGACTGAAACCCATAATGCTGAATTTCAGCTGAACAATATAAAACCAGACTAGGTGGTGGGGGCTTGCACCCCACACCCCCCAACTATATATACTAACTCCAGGATTGCACTACAGTGGAGGAAAGTGCATATACCTTTCATTTACCTTACAGTAGTCTACATGCTGCCACTACTATGCCCTTTTCCCCATATGCCTTTCACTTACCTTACAGTAGTCTACATGTTTCCACTACTATGCTCTTTTCCCCACTGTAGTGCAATCCTGGAGTTAATATATGCAGTTGGGGGGGGGGCGTAGCCCCCCACCTAGTCTGGTTTTATATGGTACAGTTTAAAATTTAGTATGTTGAAATTCTTATGGGTTTCAGTCAAGTGACTTTTCAGTCTTTTGAAATTTCAGACTTTTTGGTCTCAGTCAAATGAGGTTTCTATCATATGATAGGGATCCATATATATATATATATATATATATATATATATAAATATATATATATATATATATATATATGTATATATATATATATATATACATATATCCAGATGTAAATGTATCTATAGATCTAATACACACACACACACACACACACACACACACATATATATATATATATATATATATATATATATATATATATAGAGCTATAGATATAGATATAGATATAGATATATCTCAACAAACTATCAGGCACCAAAAACACAAAATCAAAAGCAATTCAATCACTTTTAATAGAAGATATGAAACTTCAACAGTACTCCACATACCCGAGTTTTGCTTATTATGGCTTTTTCAATGTATGCAATATATATAACTAAAAGATAAGCACTTTCAGGTACATAGCTGCACCCTTCATCTTATCTAGTAACTTCTCCTCAGTGTAAGAATATAAAAGTCAGTATCAACCAATCACAGTTCAGTGTTTCAATCTCCGCCCTCTCAGGGCGGGCTGGAGAGGAAGACATGAGTAGACCAGGAGGTGTGTCTGCATGTAAGTTGCCAATCCAATGCATCTCAGCTGTTTCTATTCTTAAACCGATATCACCACCACTTGGATTTGCTAATACAACTTGCAACACCGAAAAGAGAAAATTATGATTAGCATTTAGAGCAATATGTTTCATTAGAGGATTCTTCATATCTCTCAAGTGTATGTCACTTATGTGCTTAGAAAGCCTTTCTTTCAACGGCCTTTTCACTTTACCAACATAAAGTGAAGTACACTGCTGGCATCAGGCAATATAAATAACATTTCTGGTTTTACAATCAGCATAGCCCTTCAGTCTATATGCTCTTCCAGTACTTGGATGTACAAAAACTTGCCTTTCTGAGATATATCAGCAGGAACTGAATAGTCTGCAGGGAAAAGTACCCTGTCTATTTGCCAAAGGCTGATCTCTTTTCACAGTCCTATTACATATCAGCCATTTAAGACTCTTGCCATTTCTGAAAGCAGAAGAAGGGGTTTCATCCACTATACTCCTAATAAGGACATCACTGTTAAAATTCTCCAGTTATCTCTTATGATCATGCAAACGTAACGGGCATTGCTTGAATAAGTTAACGTCACTCTTGCCTTCACTTGACGTTCAGTATTTGCAACCAACAACTGTGAATCATTCATAACCTTCTCCAAATAAAACGGTTTCCCAGTAGCATTCCTAAGCTGGTCAACCTCTCCTAACCTTCTCATAACATCTTCCTTCTTATAACCTCTCCATAAAAAGCACTGACCTAGAGCATAGTTTGCATTAGATAGTTCTTCATCATTTGTATGTAATCTTGAATATCTAAGTAACTGACCTTTGAGCACATTATCATAAACATGATGTGGGTGCATACTGGTACAATCTAGCAAACTGTTCCTTCTACATTCCGTATGATTAATAGCTGTTGTAATACCACCTCCTTTATCAAAGCACAGAGTAAATTCAAGTGTTTGTTCAAATACTGCATAGTGAATCTTAAAAAGTCCGTAGTAGATTCTAAATATGTCACAAACCTTTTAAAACTTGTAGACAGCCTTGCCATAAACATAGATATCATCGACAAACCTCTTGTAATATCGTATATGACTTATAAACTCATTATTGGCAAACATATGATTGTTCTCCCAATGAGCTAGCACAAGATTTGCATATGTGTTAACACAGGGGATGCCCATGGCCATCCCCCATCTCTACCAATAAATAACACCTTCATATAAAAACACATTGTTCAATATCAGTTCCAGTACAAGACAGACAAGATCCACATTGCCCTTATAGTCGTGTACATTGTGTACTAAAAAAATTCTTAATTGCTGTTATGCCAAAAGTATTTGGTATCACAGTGAACAAGCTATGAACATGTAAGGTAACCATACAGAAGGAATCGAAGCCATGCAAAGAAGCAGTACATTCATATAATGTCTCAAGGAACTGTTTATTATCTTCTAACACTGCTGGTGCAGACTTTAAAACATCTTTCAGATGCCGTTCAATGTATACTGATATAGGTTCAGCTGACCAACCTTCACCATTCACTATAGTTCACAGAGGTGGATCCTTGCAGTTCTTATGTATCTTAGGGAGACCTTTAATATATGGAACAACTGGACTAGACACAAATAAAAACTAATAGAGTGTCTCACCAATATAAGACACTTCAATAAATCAGAGTGTGTGTCATGTATCAACTTAAACATTCTTTTCAACTGTAAAACACTCACCAATTCAAAACTAGTTGTATCAGACAAAAGTTCCCTCATTTTCTTGTTGTACATAAAAGAGTCCATAAACACAATGGTACCTCTTGTATCAGTTGGGCAGATTTTGATATTAATGTTTTCCTGCAATCCTCGTATGGAGAGAACAGAGTCTGCAGTAGCAGCCGTTTATTAATATTGTATGAACAGATCAGCCTTGCAGTTGGCTGTATGTGTTAATATTTTCTTTGACTTTAATATATAATGTAAGGAGGTGGCAAGGAAGACAGGAATTTTGCCTAACCACCTGTAGGAAGTCTTCATGGAGAAACTGATTACAGGGGTCAGTGGCCCTCCAATTGTGAGCTTATTTCCGGGCTCCTTAGAGAACCATACTAAGCCTGTGCATATGTGGGTGACCTAGCTCTTTGACTAATGTGCATATTTTTAGTAACCTGACACTTATAAGCATGTACACTGCAATTAATGAAAACAAACCACATTCAGTGATCAAAAATTACAAAGAAGTTTTTTTCATGGAGGAGCCCCCTGCCTCCCCATAATAGGAGGGTGCACCCAAACAACCTTAAAACTTATAGGTACTAAGCATGAGCTCAGTCTATTTTGGAACAAAGTAATCCCTGTGAGCAGTACCTTATCACCCCCTGTAAATTATAGGTACTAAGTACATAATCACTAAGTAAGTAACAGAAACACCTGTGGTACTGCCATTTGGATTTTACAGAACAAAACCCTGATATCACAAAACACTGACTGCCCTTAAAAGTGTCAATCACTAGTTTGTTGATTACAAGCCTGGCACCCAAGTAACTCTCAAACAATACTGAATGGGTAAATGAAAAGGCCTGAATGGAGTACAGAGAGAAAAAAAAGAGGGGGCATAGTTTTAATTTGGAAAGCCATTAAAGTGTCTGGTTAGAACACCCCAAAACCCTCAGTGTAAGCATTGGTAAAAGATAGGCTGTTGGTATATTAAGCTTGAGTTACGACAGCTATCTTTGGAGGACGTACATTACCAAAATGATTAAAAAGAAAATAGTGCGCCTTGGGGAATCTTTATAACAGGGTATTTCTTAGGACAGTATCTAAAACGCAAGGAGGAAGACAAAGCAATCACTCTATAGTAAAGAATCCATGTAGTTACTGGATATCCTAAATAGGGAGCAAGACAGAAATGGGGACGTTTTTTGGTTTGGGGAGTAGAAAATGCAATTTAAGCAGGTGTGAGTAGACTTTCTAAAGTTGCGTAGAGGTTTGCCTCTGACCTTTCAAATGGTGGCCAGGTTATCAGCAGAGACAACTGTAAAGGAAATTCTGGAGGTGGTTAAGGGTATGCCATAAGGTAATACCACTGTGCTTGATGGCTTGCTCACTGAAGTTTATAAACCAGTGCTTAATCAGCCAACCTGGATCTTTGTTAGGATGACACCTGCATAGGGTTTTGGAAGGGGTCAAAAATGGGTGAAAGTGAACATGGCAAAATCAGGGTTGTTCGGTGCTGTCTCTTTGGTGTGCCAGGCATACATGGTGCAGCAGCAATCTGAGCAGTTCAAATACTTCAAATAACCAGTAATCAAAGCTATAAATGAATCAAAAAGAATAAAGAGCACCAGCAAAGAAAGTTAATTTGTCCAAAATGATATGTTGTTGATATACTACTAGCTGTGTTGTTAAAGGCTTCCAGTATGAGGCTTTTAGTATATGTTCTGCATCTTCAATTACATATCTGTGCAGTAACTGAGACCTGGTTCAAGGCTCCAGAGAGCACCTCTGCAATACCAGGCTACAACTCTTACCACACTTTTCGGCCACCAAACCAAGACCGAAACACTAAAGGTGGAGGCGTGACCATATTCACCAAGGATATTCACACCTCCAGGCTAGTTGCCCAACACAATGCATCTGAAATTCTCCAGGTGCAACTAACACTAGGTAAGAATGCAATCCAAATTGTATCTTGCTACAGATCCCCCACCATGCCCCAGGATTCTCACTACACCTTTCTAAACATACTGGAAAATATTAAGATACAACCAAACACCCTAATACTGGATGATTTCAACTACCCTGCCATTAACTGGGAAAACTACTCGGGTACCAACAGCTTTTCTCAATGGTTCTTGGAATTCATAAATTCTAAAACCCTGGATGAACTAATCCACTGTTCTACCAGAGGCTCCAATATCCTAGACCTGGTCATTATCAACATGGGAGATAGATGCTCCACACCAGTGGTTACCCCCTCATTGGTCAGGTCTGACCATAAGCTAATTACCCTTGACATCCACATCCCACCCTCACCCCCCAGTAAGGAAACCTCCGTAAAAAACTTCTCCAAAGCCAACTTCATGCTACTCAAGTCAGAAGTGGCAAACTTCATGACACCCATGCAGATGAGAGCTGAAAGTTCAACTGCTGAATCCTACACTAAGGCACTGTATGAGCACATCCACTCGTGCATGAATCATGCCATCCCAAATAGAACCAAGATGCACTCCTCCAAAAAAAGAAGCCAATCTGGTGGTCCCCTGCCATAAACAAACTATACAACAGAAGGAAGAAACTGTTGAAGAAAAGAGGAAAATCCCAGGATGCAAAAAACTCCCTTGCCAGCCTCAGTAAGAAGCTGAGATCCCTCATAAAATCCTCCAGAGCTAATTACGAAAATAAAATTGCCAAAGATTCCAGATAACCACAAGGCATTCTATAGTTATGTCAAGAATCTAAATGGCAATGCTCAGATCTGCTCTGAGCTACAACAGAATGGCATTAAATATACTGATCCCAAGGATATTGCCAATATCCTGGCAGATCGATTTAGTGCCAACTTCACCCCCCTCTCTCCCCCTAAAGGGCCCATCTCAATATCAAAAGATTGCCAAATTCCAGTAACCACGGCTACACAGATAGAAACCGCACTCTCCAAAGCTAAGAATACAGCATCCATGGGTCCAGATGACATCCCAGGCTGTGTACTACATAAACTACAAAATGAACTGGCACCTCACCTAAGTGTCATGTTTAATTATAGCCTCACCTCAGGCTTTGTGCCCACTGAGTGGCACAGCTACAGTTATCCCACTCTACAAGGCGAGATCCACCTTGGATCCCTGGAACTACAGTCCCATCAGTCTGACGAGCCTGATGTGCAAGGGCATGGAACGCATTATCATGGAACTTATAAACAAAGACTTTGGCAACCTTCAAACACTGGACCCCACCCAGTTTGGGTTCGTGAAGGGCTGATCTTGTCTCCCGAACCTCAATGACTTCTTAGAATCAGTCTCCAGAGCTGTGGACGAGGGTAAGGTGGTCCACACAGCCTATCTGAACCTCGCCAAGGCCTTCGACACCATCTCCCACTCTGGAATCATAGATAAACTTACTAAGCTGGGCATAAATCCCTACGTCACTCGATGGGTTACCAACTGGCTTACTGAGAAAACCCAGACTGTAAAAGTAGTTGACTCCAAATCCAGCTCCAGACAAGTGGAGTACCTCAGGGTTCAGTCCTGGGACCACTCCTGTTTGGCATCTACTTCTCTGAAGTACAGGCAACACTAAGGGACTCTGGCTAACAAAGTTCGCAGATGACTGCAAACTGGGAGCCATTATTGAATCCCCAAAAGTTGTGGATATTCTACAAAAGGGCCTTACAGAAACAGATGCTTGGTGCCAGAGCCATGGGCTCAAGCATAATGTCAAGAAATGTATAGTTAACCCCTTTGGGAAAAACCATGTACCCATGAATTACCACATAGGTGGCAGTACACTAAGCACCAAAAGTGTAATGAGAGACTTGGGGACACAGGTGGACAGTGGTCTCACCTTCGATGACCACATCGCCACAACAGTCAGGAAATCCTTCTATGCAACACACCTCATCACTTTTCAAAAGTTTTAACTTTTGTCCCATCTGAAAGAGGTGACATAGCTGAATTGTTGTTGGATTTCAAATTATTTATTAGAAAATGAAACCTAACAACATTATTTGGTAACAACTTTCAGGGCCCACGGGTAATGAGAACAGCAAGTACATTTAACCCATCCGTTCACCCAACTATTGGTATGTTTGACCGCATTTGCACAATTGATTTTAGAAATTTGTTCAGTGAAAAAAACAAAAATGTTAGGGGGAATAATATGTCGAAAGATGAAAGATTATATTTGAACAAATTTAGAAGCCTACCAGTGCGCATCATGAAATCAGATAAGGGTGGAGGACTAGTAGTGATGAACAATACACAATATATTGAAAAGATGGAGAGTCTACTTGGAAAAAACATGTATGTAAAAGTTAGTCTAAATGAACTAAATATAGCATATAATAGAATAAGAACTTTTATCAATGACATGTTCATAGACATGATAATTGATGTCAACATGTATAACTACTTGACTGTGCAATTCTCCAAAGATTCCTGCGTTGTTTGGAGTCCCAAAAATACATAAAAATACCAGGGACCCCCCCAATGACAGCTTTAGTAGACGCAAGACAGTCATTAACATATTCTTGTGCTAAGGTTATTGACTTAATATTAAATAAATATGTTAGTCAAGAACCACAGGTCTGTAGAGACTCATGGACATTTCTTGAAAATGTTAATTTATTAGAATTTGTCCAATAATCTAATTTTCTAACAGTGGATGTATGTGATTTATACACCTCAATTCCTCAGGATACAGGTATTGAGTGGGTAGTCGACCTAATGAGAGAGGAGCTACTGATAAAGACCAAAGAATAATAGATGAACATTTGGGCACTGTACTCAAGAATACCCATATTTCATTTGATAACAAGTTGTACCTTCAAAAAGTAGGAGTTGCCATGGGTTCACCATGTGAGGCGAGTTTCACTAACCTCTTGATGGCACATTGGGAACATGAATTTGTTATAAACAACACATTTATTGATAACGTAGTTTCATTCTACACTAGGTTCCTGGATGACATCTTTATTATTATAAAGGGAGACAACAAGGTGGCAACAGACATGGTAGACTACTTTAATAATACAACTAATTTTTTAAAATTTACTAGCGACTACCAGGAAAATAGTATAGCGTATTTAGATGTCGAACTACATAAAGACACACTTGAACAAAGGTATACAGCAAAATTGTTCAGGAAAAATACTTACTCAAATTCATTCCTACATTTCACAAGCTCGCACCCAATTCACCAAAAGAAGTCGGTAGTTAAAGGACAAGTGGTGAGAGCAGCTAGGATGATTACCGGAAAGGAGGACTTTGAGGACGAATGTTTGAATCTTAGGCACATGTTTACACATAGGGGTTACCCAGAAGACTTCTTACTAAACATTACATTGGAGGTCCAAACAAAACGGGAGAATGGATTATATAAACCTATACTGTGGAAAGGCAATAATATTATGGATATGGATGTCAGTACAACCACACCCCAGGACATTCCTGAAAGACATGATGAATCCAATATTAGGGAAGGGGTGACTAATTTCACAATGAGTTTTTGTTTTGATTTACAATTTAAGTGCTAAAGAAATACAGAAAATAATAAGGAAAAACTGGAACATACTAGCCACTGATAGGGGCATTGTACAGAAAGTAGGAGAACATCCAGTTATTACCTTTGGGGGGGGTAAAAATATGAAAAATTTAATTGAGAAGCAGACTATGGGTCCACACAGGAATGCAGGGATGTACTGCTGCGAAATGTGTAACCAATGTAAACATGGTGTAACAGGAGAGAGACATACAGTCAGGGCTAAGAATTACTCAGTGAAGAGTAAATATAATTGTAATTCAAAATATATTATTTACCTGGCCCAGTGTCAGGTATGCCCAGATGTTTACACTGGAAAAACGGACCTCAGGTTACGTGATAGAATATATGAGCATGTATATGCTTTAAACAAAAATAAACAAGATAATGCCCTGGCTAGACACTGTGGAGAATATTGACCACATTTCAACACATGAAATGAAAGGTGCGGTACATCAAGTTTATTCTTAGAAAAATTTGAACTGCTATGGCAACTGAGACTTGCCTCTTGTCATTTGCCAGGTTTAAATGAGATTTACTCAATCACTTGTGTGTTAAAACTTAAAAGCCTGATGAGATAAATGTAGGATAGTGTAGTTTTTAAATGTGACTTATTATGTTTTATTCATAGTACACCATATGCCTTTTTTACGTTTTACCTATATTCATATACATGCATATTTGTTTTAATATGTAGTTGATATAACTGAATATATTAGGTAGAGGAGTTAAATGATGACTATTGAAGTGAGGAAGAATGGGGTAACCTAAGGAAGTAATTGCCTTAATTGTTTTAATTGTTTTATTTAATGGTCTGGGAGTCACGTGATTTGATTTGAAAAAGTTTAAAAGGAAGACTTGTAGAATTAAATGTATCTGATGAAGTCTGGATAGTATACCAGATGAAAAGCGCTTCATACTCCTGTTGTAGTCATATTTTTCTTACTTGCTGCGAATTTAATAAACAGAGTGGTCTTTAGTAATGTGTTTTACCTTATCCATATATATCTTCCATGAAGTTTTGGTCCACACAGCCTATCTGGACCTCGCCAAGGCCTTCAACACCATCTCCCACTTTGGAATCATAGATAAACTTACTAAGCTGGGCATAAATCCCTACGTCACTCGATGGGTTGCCAACTGGCTTACTGAGAGAACCCAGACTGTAAAAGTAGCCAACTCCAAATCCAGCTCCAGACAAGTGGAGTACCTCAGGGTTCAGTCCTGGGACCTCTCCTGCTTGGCATCTACTTCTATGAAGTACAGGCAACACTAAGGGACTCTGGCTAACAAAGTTCACAGATGACTGCAAACTGGGAGCCATTATTGAATCCCCAAATGTTGTGGATATTCTACAAAAGGGCCTTACAGAAACAGATGCTTGGTGCCAGAGCCATGGGCTCAAGCTTAATGCCAAAAAATTAGAAGTTATGTACTCACCATAACGTTCCATCTGAGTAGGTAGTTCATTTGTCTGCAACCTGTGGGTTACGGATCCGATATCGGATCCGAGCCGGCAACTTGTTTCAAGCTAATGGATCCGAGCTCCTAGCTCCTCCCTTCACCCATAATCCACTGCTAACCCTCCATGACCTCAGATCGAGTTTGCCCCTCAATATATATCCAACAAACGGATATCTAACTACTAGTAGATCCGAAGAAGGCCAGTGGGAAGGAGGGGGGGATGGTTGCAGACAAATGAACTACCTACTCAGATGGAATGTTATGGTGAGTACATAACTTCTAAATCTGAAGTAGGATGTTCATTTGTCAGCAACCTGTGGGACAGAGTCCCCAGCTACCTGCACCTTGGGTGGCCATCATGGAAGGATATTACGAAGCACCGCAGAGCCAAAGGATGCTCTCCCTCTAGAAAGCACGTCTAGTTTGTAGTGGTTAATAAAGGTATGAGATGAAGCCCAAGTGGCTGCAGAACAAATATCATCCAATGGGACTCTAGACTTGAAGGCTGCAGAGGTAGAAATGGAGTGGGTGGAATGAGCACAAACTCCTTCTGGTGCGGGTCTACCCGAGGCTTGATACGCCAGTAGGATACATTGAGAAATCCAGCGAGATAAAGATACTTTAGAGATAGCTTTCCCCAAGTTAAATTTGGCAAAGGAAATGAACAGCTGGTCGGATTGTCTATGGCCAGCTGTCCTATGAGTATAAAAGCGAAGCTGCCTATGAACATCTAATGAGTGCAGCTTGTACTCCCCTTATTCTGATATTTAGGGAAGAAAACCGGTAAATTTATGGATTGATTTATGTTGGTTTCTGATGCTATCTTGGGAAGAAAGGAGGGACTGATCCTGAGGTACACTCTATCTGGGTGAAAGATCAGGTAAGGAGGCTTCACAGAGAGAGCTTGAAGCTCTGACACTCTTTTTGCTGAAGTGATGGCTACAAGGAATGCTGTTTTCCATGACAAGAATTTGAGATCTACTGAAGCAGCGGGTTCAAAGGGTGGAGCAGTCAAGGCTTGAAGAACTAATGTAAGATCCCAGGGGGGCACGGCTTCCTTTACAGGGGGTCTAAGTAAAAAGGTGCCTTTGAGAAAGGTTTTACACAACTTGGCTGACATCAAAGGCCCTGTATCATGTCCCACATGGTAATGTGATATGGCTGCCAATTGCACTTTGACAGTTGAACAACTAGCGCCTTCCTGAAAGAGTTCAATTAGGTAGTCTAGTATGGATGGAAGAGGAGCCGTAAAGGGATCTAGATCATGATGCTCTGCCCAGATGGAAAAACGTTTCCATTTACTGTGGTATACTTTCCTGGTGGAGGGCTTATGCGCTGCCACGAGGATGGCTTTGACTGGTGAAGAGATACCGGGAGTCCTAACTAGGAGTGGAACTGGAGCAACCAAGCTGTCAGTCTCAGATTGTCCAGGTTTGGAGTTGGTAAGTTCGATGGATGGGAGATGAGATCCGGAGTGGGATCTAGAATCCAAGGGTGATTCACAAGGTGAGACCACAGGTAAGGGAACCAAATTTGCCGAGGCCAGAATGGGGCAATGAGGATCATCTTGCTCCCCAACCGTGAGGCTTTCTGTAAGAGTTGTATCATTAGTGGTAGAGGAGGATAGGCATAGAGTAGACCGGGTGGCCAAGCATGCACCAGAGCGTCTCTTGGAGTTTCCCCTGGAGGGGGGATTAGAGCGAAGAAATTGCCGCATTTGGTGTTTGATGGAGATGCAAAAAGATCGCAGCAGGGTTGCCCCCATGTTGTGAATATCTGCTTCGCTACTAGTGGATTGAGAGACCACTCGTATGGGGTAAGAAGGGTGCGGCTGAGCTTGTCCACTAGGATGTTGGTCCTCCCCGGAATGTGCATTGCAATCAGAAAGCGGTTGGAGGAGATCGCCCATTCCCACACTCTCATGGCTTCGCGGCATAGAGGGTAAGATCTGTTTCCCCCCTGTTTGTTGATGTACCAGACCACCGACATGTTGTCCGACTGAATTGCAATCATTCCTGTGGGGAGGAGGCCCTGAAGTGCTTGCAACGCCAACAGCACCGCTCTCATCTCCAGAACGTTGATATGCAGGGAGGTCTCTGTATCGTTCCACGTGCCTTGGACTGTCCTGCCTGAATAATGCCCTCCCCACCCGAGGCGGGAAGCATCCGTGATCACCGTGGCGAGAGGGGGAGAGGTGCAGAAGGGACGGCCCGTATGGAAGTTCGAGGCTTGGAGCCACCATAGTAGCGCCCTCCTGCAAGCCTTGCTGATAGCAATGGGATGGTGGAGAGGAAGGGATAGAAAGGACCATTGCACTAGAAGAGTCCATTGTAGTACCCGCATGTTCAAACGGGCGCATGGAAGGAGCGTAATCGCTGCCGCCATGGAGCCTAGTGCCCTCAGGACCAATTCCGCTGGTGAAGCCTCTGATTGGAGGATAGCCCGCACATGAAGTTGTAAGTTCCGGATTCTCTCAGAAGTTAGGAAGGCTCGCAAATCTCTGGTGTCTATTCTGGCACCTATGAATTCTATGACCTGTGTTGGAGCCAGTAGAGATTTGCCGACGTTGATAGTAATGCCTAACTGTGGGGCTAGACGGAGGAAGAAGTCTCTGGCTGAGCAAAGTAGATGCCTTGTTGGTGCGGTCAGGAGCCAGTTGTCCAGGTACGGAAAGACCTGTATTCCCTGGAGTCTCAGGTGGGCCGCAATCACTGCTAATACCTTGGTGAACACCCTGGGGGCTGTGGTGAGGCCAAAGGGAAGGACCCTGAACTGGTAGTGACTGGCCCCCAGCCGGAAGCAAAGGAACCCCCTGGATCATTTGTCCATTAAAATGTGGTAGTACGCATCCTTGAGGTCTATGGAGCACATCCAATCGTTCTCCCTCAAAAGGGGGAGAATAGATTGAAGAGTGACCATCCGGAATTTTTTCTTGGTTACTGACAGGTTCAAGCGGGAAAGGTCTAGGATCGGTCTCAAGTCCTCCGTCTTTTTTGGCACCAAAAAGAACCTGGAGTAGAACCCTAATCCAAGCTGGTCTTTGGGGACGGGCTGGATGGCTCTTTTTCTTAGCAGCTGCTGAATTTCTGCAGCTGCGGCCTCCCTCTGATCGGGTGGTACATCGGGGAGGTTCTTGGATTTGGGGACATGGAGTAGTGGTATTTTGTACCCTCTGGATATAATGTGAAGCACCCAGTGGTCTGGTGTGATGGACTCCCATGCCGCTAGGTGTTCCGAGAAGCGCCCCCCGACTGCCTCCAGAGTGGAGCAGCCGGGCAACCCCTCAGGGCTGCTGCACGGGCCGCTCAGAGAAAGGTTCTCTGGACCCAAAGTTTCTCGGAGCCCCTCTGCCCCCAAGGCGGCATCCTCCCTGTCCACCTCTGCCACAGTAGGACTGGTTGTCCGGAGCTGGTTGGGAATGTTGTGATTTTCGGAACCACATCTTCTTCTGACCCTTTTGGTTCCTCGAAAAGGACCGCTGGGGAGCAGAGAAGCGGACTCCGATGGCAGACAACGTCTTCCCATCCTTCTCGCTCTGGACAAGTGTCTCGCGAACTGTTTTGCCAAATAGGGCAGAACCATCGAAAGGGGCATTCGCGAAGGATGCTTTAAAGGGCTCCGCAAAATCGCAATGACGGAGCCAGGCTTGACGTCTCATGACTAGGCCTGCTCTGCTAGCCCTAGCGGCTCCCTCTATGGTGTGGGACAATAGCCACATAGAGGTGTTTGAAATTGGTCTCAGAGTGGCCATTCGGGTGGAGTACAATTGTTTGTCATCCTCCGACATGGACTCAGGGGGGGATGCAGCGTATTCTTTGATAAGATCCCGCTGCATCCTGATGACATGTGCCATATAGTTCAGAGACCTTACCAAGAAGGTCGCTGAACTAAAGACTCGCTTCCCTAAACGGTCCATCAAATGGGACTCTTTGCTCGGTGGATGGACTGAGGGGCTATCCTGAGCCAATTCCCTCTTCGTGGCTGCCACCGTCAACATGGTATCTACGGGGGGCCCCTTACTCCAATGTGATCGGTCTGAGGGGGGCTAAGAACCTATCCGGGCATTTCAGTATTGGCTCCACAGTGTCCGGATCCTTCCACGCCCTGGTGGTAATGAGGTCCACCAGGGGGTCGGCCGGAGGGGACACCCAAGAGGTAGACGGGCCTGCCTCGAATGCCTCCAGAAACACGGACTCGTCAGAGGAAGACTTGGGGGCAGACCACCCACCTCTGATCCTCAGCATCTCCATGATGTCTCCAAAGGAGACATCCTCAGGGGGCGATCTTGGGGAGCCTTCCCCTTCCTCCAAGTCCATGTCCTCGTTTAAGGACTCAGGGGAGTCCACGTGCCTCCTTTTGCACTTATGCTTACGGGGAACTTCCTCGGGGGGACTGTCCGAGGAGGCCTCGCCAGCAACATCTTGTTCCAATGGAACCATCTGTGACATCGAAGCAGGCTGTCCCTTTGGCCGGGTAATGGAAGCCTGGCCCAGCAGAGAGGGAGGAGCCGATGCAAGGACCGGGGGTCCGGATGCTCTCAACAGAGCCCTCTCCACAACATCGAAGGCCGAGGGAGAGCCACTTTCTAATGGATCCGAAAGTCGGCTCCCACTCGGATCCGATGAAGGGATTGGAGCTGGCGCCTAGACCGTCGGATCCGAGGGACCAGTGGGCTCCGACCTGGACGGAGCCGAAGGCACACTGAATCCCCCGGATCCGAAGTTCAGACCACGGCTCCGAGAGGTCGGATCCGACAGGCTCGAGGGCAGGGTCGGATCCGAAGTACCAAGTACTGTCGGTGCCGACCCACACCCGGCTCCAACGCTGCTTGGCTCCGAACGCTCCGAACCCGGATAGCGGGTCGGAGAAGGAGCAATAGGGTGGAAAAAAGGTGTCGAGCTCCCCCCCCTGGGGGGGGGGGACAAGAGCACTCCCATCTGCAGCTGGGCCTGGATGAATCTTCGCATCATCCGGTCCAAGTCTGCATCGGATAAACTAAAAGTAGATCTCGAAGAGGCCACCGAGGCAGGCCTAGAATGCCGCCTTGATGACCTTGACGGAGATCGGGTCTCCTCCTCCTCGGGCCCCGGGGAGAAACAAGGGGATCGGAGCCGAGGAGGAGGAGACCTAGAAGCAGTGGAGGGAGAAGCCCGCTTAGCTGGCGGGGCCGAAACGGAGGTCTCGGCCCGCCGCTTGTGGTGCTTCTCCCTCCGTTTCTCCCTCCTGGCCTCCCTGTCCTCCGACACTTTAGCGGGAGTTTGAGTCCCGGACGGAGGCAGGGGGGCAGGAGTGGCAGTGACCACAGGCTGTGGTGGAGCCACGGGAGCAGCAGAGGTAGTGGAGGCCGAAGCCGAGTCCGGGGGTAAAGGTCCCGCAAGGACCAGCTTCGACCTCCGCTCTTTCAGTGCCCTGGGGTTGAACGCTGCACAGATGGTACAGCCTGAGGTAAGGTGTTCAACCCCAAGGCACCGAACGCACCGAGTGTGGCCATCAGCCGGGGAGAGCTTATGGCCACACTCGGTACATTTGGAAAATATGGCTTTTGGGGCCTCAGCCATTTTTTTAAAGAAAAAAACTACACACACACACAGGCCCCAAAAAGAAACACAACACACACACACACTAACGACCAGCAAAGGGAGGGGGAACTAATTAAAGAATAAATAATAAGGGAGCCTAACACTTACACACTTTTTCTTAATTAATTTAACTAAAAAAGAAAAATTCTGACAGGAAAAGTACAGATAAAAGTAGTAAAATTCCACTTAGCTGACGAGCTCAAAAGGATCCAGCCATCCACAAGCACGGCAAACTAGATCTGAGGTCATGGAGGGTTAGCAGGGGATTATGGGTGAAGGGAGGAGCTAGGAGCTCAGATCCATTAGCTTGAAACAAGTTGCCGGCTCGGATCCGATATCGAATCCGTAACCCACAGGTTGCTGACAAATGAACATCCTACTTCAGACTGTATAGTTATCCCCTTTGGGAAAAACCATGTACCCATGAATTCCCACATAGGTGGCAGTACACTAAGCACCGAAAGTGTGATGAGAGACTTGGGGACACAGGTGGACAGTGGTCTCACCTTCGATGACCACATCGCCACAACAGTCAGTAAATCCTTCTATGTGACACACCTCATCACTAAGGGCTTTTCATACAAACAAAAGGAGGTCATTGTCCCACTGTACTCATCCCTCATTACACCCATTATAGAGTACAATGCCCCATTTGGTATGTACCTCAAAAGACATCTGCAACAGCTGGAAAGGCCGCAGAAATACCTTACTAAAATAATCACAGGCCTAAACGAAATGCCCTATGCTGACCATCTAAAAAAATTCCAGCTATACTCTGTGGCATATCGTCTACTCAGAGACGATCTCTGCTTAACATACAAGGCCATGTCAAACCCTGAGCTGTTGGACATTCTCCACTTAAAGAAATCCCAATCCCTCAGAGCCACAAGCTCCAGGAATCTAAACCTTGTCATCACAATGAACAAAACATGCTAGAGGGATATGTTCCTGACCCAGAGACTCCCCATACTCTGGAATAGACTGCCCATACATGTCAAGCAGAGCGCTTCCTTGGCCCTCTTCAAAAGGAACCTTGATGATTGGATGGGAAATAGGAAATTCACCCCGGGGATCACATCAGTCACCCTGCTAGACAGGGGTCCAGGGAAGTAAATACTGTGGGAAGAAATATCCAGGGAATTGTTATGGCTAGGCTTGTATAGGTCCTAGGGCTGATAGCCTAGTACCAACCTATGAACCTATATTGGGGTATATGCCAAAAAACAAAGGAGAAGTATTTTGGGAGAAGTCCTGGCATCTTAGTATACACATATGAAATTCCAGCTAAATCTTTGTGCAGATTAACCACCTTCACACTTCTAGGATCTCTGCAAAGAAAAGAATCAGGCAGGGAACCAGCCCCGTTGCCCCTTCTGTTCCTGGTACCACTGGAACCATTTTGTAAAAAGGGTCATACAGAGTGGATACATAGCCGATGGGGTAGAACTTATTTATTTATTTATTGCATTAGTTCATCGTGGAAGTCCACTGGGCCTAGAATGAGCCCATTTTCAGTGGAGGCCCGGGGAGAAAAGCTCCACAACAATTACATACAAAGGAATATTAACACACAGAACAGTGTCGAGCAGTACAATTACACTGAATGACAATAATAAGAACAACGATAAAAATGTTACAATCATGGTAAAATATAGAAGAAATGAATGGCATACATTCAAATACTACATAAGTATGATGCAGAATCCTCAACACAGGAGAGAGTTAACTTAAGGATAAGAATAGGGGGAGACAGAAGGGCTAAAGGAGGGAAAGTCAAGCTAAACTGACAGCAAGGGAGTAAATCTGGCAGAGAGAAGGAGTGGAAATGTTAGTGATTGAATAGTTAAAGGTTAGACTCCAGGGGTTGGGGTTATTTGTTGGGATGCAGCATAGCCAGTGAGAGGAGAGATGCAGTTTGAGGGATTTATTAAAGGAGACAGGATTGCTGATAGTCCTGAGTGAAGGATGGAGATTATTCCATGGCTTAGAGACAGTGAAGGAATACAACATTTGGCCAGCTGAGACATTAGGTTTCTTGATAGTCAGTAACATTTTGTTTTCAGACCTGAGGTGTCGATTAGGATGGTACACGGTCAATATGGAGGAGAGGACAGGGCAGGTTTCTGGGTGGTAGATAAGCTTGTGGGCTGTAGTTAATTGTAGAAAAGTGAGAGAGTGGGGGGATTCTAGCCAGTTCAGTTGATGCAGAGAGCAACAGTGGTGGGTACAAAATTTTGCATTTGTAACAAATCTAGCAACCTTGTTGTAGCAAGAGTCTAGTTTTGTTTTCAAGGAGGACTGTAGATTGGTGAGGATGAGAGCATCATATAGCAGAGTTGGAAGCAGGAAGGATGAGGCCAGGGCCTTTTTAGCAGACAGGCTATGAAAATAGTTGTGCCTATAAAGGGCTCCTAGCTTTTGATGTTTTTTTTGATGTTGCCGTAGCTGTGAAGGATATGTCATCAATGATGACACCTAGCAATTTGGTACTAGGGACAACTTCAATGATAGTGTTGTTTTGGGAATGAACAGAGAATAGAGACTTGTTGACAAGGCTAGATTTTGTGGAAGTGAATATTAGAAGTTTTTTGTTTTATTGGGGTTGAGGGCGAGATGGCTATGGGACATCCAGGTTTCTGTAGAAGTAAATGCTTCTTGGGTAAGAAGCTGTAGTGCAGTGTCAGATTTAGAGGAGCAGATGATAGCTGAGTCATCTGCATATTGGATAACAATAGTGTGAGTAAGAGTGGTATGAAAGTTATTGACAAACATGCTAAATAAGAGGGGACCCAGTAATGAGCCTTAGGGGACACCTGTATTTGTGTTGATGAAAGGGGAAGAAGAGTGTAGCCATATAGCAGATTGCTGCCCATTGCTGAGATAATTAGTAAACCATTGTAGGGTAAGGGGAGCTAGGCCGAAGTTAGAGAGTTCAGAAAGCAGGAGGGAGTGGGAAATGGTGTCAAATGCCTTGGATAAATCAAGAAAGATTGCTGAGATTGAGTCCAGCATCTCAAGCTCTACTTACTGTATCCAAGAAGGAAATGAGGGCAGTGTTAGTGCTATGTTTGGGCCTAAAGCCATGTTGCATGGGGGAAAGGAATTGGTGTGTTGCCAGATGACTGAGGAGCTGAGTATGAATGCACTTCTTTAGTACTTTGGAGATGGGGGAAAAATGGTGATAGGATGGAAGTTTGAGATGTCAGAGTTGTTGCCGCCTTTATGAAGTGGAAGGATGAATGCTTTTTTCCAGATATCAGGTATGCATGATTCCTGAATGGACCTGTTGAGGAGGATGCTGATAGGATATGCAATGGAGGAGGAATTTGCCAAGCTTCACCGCACAGATGACCACCTGTACTTCATTTCAAAAGGCCACATAAGAAAAACAATAACAGGCTGCTGGAAGAAATTCAGGGGGAGCTAACAGAAAGATATGTGGGATGGAGAGAAGGCATATGGTTAGAGGTTATAGGAGCTAGAGTCTTTCTTGGCTGAAACCAAAGGAGATGAGGGGTAGGTCACTATATTGGTACACAACAACATGTCAAGGAGAATTGAAGGGTCATTCTGAACAGCAAGAAAAGATGAAGAAGGAGGAACCAAAGGCAGCAGATTGTAGGGAAAAACTACCCCCTACAGCTCCTCCAGTGCTTTTTCCCACAGATGGTTGTGGATTCATGGAAGGGACACTGGAACAAATGTTTGGGAGACAGTCCACAGTGGCAATCAAGAGGGTATGGGATAGGTGAAAAGATAGGTGAAAAGAAGGTAAGGGAGAAACAGACTGCTAAATCCACATAAATGGTAAAACTAGACATCTTTATTGTTTCTTTCTACCCATAGCCGTGTTTAGGCACCAGTGAACCCTGTGGTTGCTGGGGGCTCCCTGTTCCTGGGGGGGGGGGGCCCAACCACTGCAAGTTATTTTATCTTGATATTTTGTAACATGTCTGTCAAACTAGCAAAAGCCAGTACAGTGATCTTGTGTACTTAATAAACCAGGTGGGTAGTAACTCTTATATATATCTTCTTTAAAATTCAAAGATATCTCTGGTTACAGTAACTGTGTTTTATCAAGTAACAGGCTTCACAATTTCATTAAATATTTTACCACTAACATAGTGCTGCTGGCTTAGTTAAACCCTGCAGGTGGACATTCTCTCCACTAAAACTAGCAACATAGCCAGATTTAGGTACCTGCAATACCTGTTGCTGCAGGGGGCCCTGTAGTCATCCTTGACTGTGGGTGGGGCCACAAAAAATGCTGCTGGCTGGGGAAAATGAAGTTGTTGTTGTGTCTTTCGGCTTTTCCCGGTTAGGGGTCGCCACAGCGGAACTCCGGTCCGCTAATGATTGGCAGTAGATTTTTACGTGCCGAGTTGCTGGCCCTGACGCACAACCTTCAACGAAAGAACGCCCATTCATGCATGTCTCCACACAGAAGACGCTCTAGCTGAGAATCGAACAGGACAACTTCTTACTGTGAGGTGACAATGCTACCGCTGCACCACCACTGCAGTTTTTGGCTGGGGAAAATGAAGTGAAAGAACATATTCATTTTCTGATTATGCCCTTTAACCTGAAGAAGACTGTCGTATGTTCCTTTAAGACAACGTTAATAATGAACATGAGCAAGGTAAGTACTAGAGAGATCAGCAGCCCAGAGTGACTGATCTCAGTGCAAACCCTTGATTTTAACAAGAGCTGATGCTTCTGATCTTCAGGGATGTTTTTCTTTTTCATAGAGTTTTATCAATACTGCCAGAACACCAGACACTATAACTCTCATCTTTGCTGAAGAGTTCTGCAAAATCTCAAAAATAATAGCAGAAGAAAAGCTCAAAATCAGGAACACATTTTAAATAATACATAATTAATTTAAAAGTCAATAGAATAACACTTTTTGCAATAACATGCATTTTTGACAATGATAAGTATAACACTGACTAGATTTATTGATTGTCTGTAATCCTGAATGATTGACCAGTTTATCAAATTTAACAAAGAACAGAGAAAAATTATCAGGCAAAATCAGGGAAGGTCTGTGAAATCAGGGCCAGTGATAGGTAAGCATTATTCCTCAATGAGGTAAATAAAAGTGACTTACCCCTGCTGTTTGATGATTGCTAAACAACAGTGACTGATGTGGTGTGGCAGTACCACTGTTGCACAATGTGTTGCTGCTTGTTGTGCGATTATTATAATTTTCATCACAGCCAAACCTTAGCGGTGTGCACAGGAGATCATTATAGGTTGTGTTTGGGCTGGGGACAGTACAGTCATTGTTTGTTTACTTTTCTCACAAACCCCACAGGTGTACAAAGAAAGTTACTATAGCTTGAGTAAGGGCAGTGTAGTGTATAGGAGCAACTAAGTAGAATACATTACTGTGATCATTAAATAACAAAATGACCAGTTAGCAATCAGAAACAGAAATTTAATGAAGGTCCACGTTAAAAACCACACATGGTTAATGCTTTTGTCAGTATGACATCTTCAGAACCATGAGTGAAACTGAAAAGACAAGCTTTAAATATGGTGGATAAATACCCCCCCCCCCTCCCCATAACACAACCAATCATTTTGATGAAATCAACACCAATCAGATAAAACAATGCAAATGAAACGTGAAAAAAGAACCAATCGTAATTCTTTCTTAGTCTGGGTTTTTAATGTGGACTTTCATTAAACTTCCATTTCTGATTGCTAACGGGTCATTTAGTTATTTTATTGGTGTACGTTCCAGTGCCAGTTTGGAGCATGTTTTTATATTATTATTGTGATCATTATTTTTTCATTTTCCTCACAATCAGACATCAGACATCTATCAGCCTTTGGGGGTTGGTGTGAGGAGGAATGCATAGTACATCTATGTCAGCAATCACTTGAAACACATGATTGTGGCAATTTGAACCTCTGTTTTCATCCAAGTCTAACACGAGAGGGATGCACAGGCAGTGACTGACTTCTATGGGGAAGTTAAGGAGGTAGGGAGTATTCCCAGATAGGACCTGTGTATCCTCTCAACAACTGGCTTGTTAGTTTATTGTGGCTACTATTTTGTCGGCTTTGAACATTAAGCCCTGGGCACAAAATATGTTTTACTTGAAAGAAAAATAAAAAAGACTGAAATTCTTTTCTTACTCATGACAACTATTTAGGCCACCATTGGATTAAAAGGTTGGGAAATCCTCTAAAATGCATCCCAGAGCATCTATAACCCCTATGGCTTCTGGGGGCGCCAGCTTAATTGAATTACTTCTTAAATGGTTACTATTGTACTGTCTTGGTCAGGAAAGGTGTGTTGAAAGGGTACAAGGAAAATTAAACATGTAGAGAGACACTGAATTTCTTTCCTCAATCATAATTTTTGTTAAAGCCATCATTGGATGAAAAGGTTGTGTAAAAAGAAAAAGACCTTCAGAATGTGCTTCAGAGCATACAGAAGGTTATGGCATCATGACAACGATGAACAGTAAGACATTTGTGAGGAATGGACATCAGACGCAGTCTGCATGGTATAGGGGGCCCATGGTGGAAGGATATGGGGTGTGTGTGTGTGTGTGTGTGTGTGTGTGTGTGTGTGTGTGTGTGTGTGTGTGTGTGTGTGTGTGTGTGTGTGTGTGTCTGTGTGTGTGTGTGTGTCTGTGTGTGTGTGTGTGTGTGTGTGTGTGTTTTGGGGGGCAGCCTAGGGCAACATTAAGTCCAGCCTATGCATAGAGCTGTAATGTATCATTGTTGCAACTAAATGCCAGTAACTGTAAATGTCCCTTTGTGAGATGGGCCAACATAGTGTGGCACATTGGCCTGTTGTGAGGTAAGAGCATTGTAGTTATGGGTCATTCTGTACATATTACTGCTGAAGGTTTTCAGCATGCAAAAAACGGTTGATCTGGAGGGGTAGCAGTGAAAAGGTTATACTTAGAATGGAAGTGCCTAGGGTGCCCCAAAATGCTAACACTGGCCCTGTTTCTAGTCCAGCTAAGGTAACATAATAAGTACTGGCCTGAGTTAGGCCTTTCATTCTCATTGGGAGTTGGCTAATAACTTTGTGTACATTTTAAGCACAGCATTAAATGTGGACAAATCAGAAGTACCAGTCCATTGTTGGCCTCTGTCTTCCTCACAACATCAGTACAAGAAGCTTATTGTGTAAACAATTAGGTCATAATAAACAATGCAAAGTTGTTTCTACTTAGGTGGAAGAAACTTTGCTCTCAGCTTTAGCTAGGGCATCAGTCATTAAAATGACAGTTCATCCATTCATTTTCCATGGTAGCACATACTGACTGTGAATCTCACAAACATGAACAAATGAGTGCTAAACTGCATGTTATGAATAGCTACTGTGGTGAAAAACTAAGCAATATGGTAGAGAAAGATCCAAGAGAAGAAAACATTTCCTAGGATGCACTTGTGCTTCCTTTTGCTCAGTTAAAGCTGCAATCACAGTTATAGATGTCACCATTAAAACTGGCTTAAAACAGAACTGTGCTCTTAGTAGGCTTCTCTAGGGTATGAGGAGGCAGATGATGACTGTGAAGATCTGATGTTGTCCCACAGGGTGATGGCACACTTATGGTCAGAATGTAAGGATTCGGGTTCTCACTATGAAAATTTCTGTGGTTACTATACTGTTACTCTTTGGGATTCTCCTAGAGGCCCATTCCCATGAAAAGAAGAACTGGGCTGAACAAACACGGTTATGCACTAAGGGAATGATCTTTATTAAAAAAAAAAATCTAAGGCACTCATTTCTAATGGCAAAGATTAATGTTACTAGAAATGCATAATTATTTTAAAGGCAAAGGCCTTTGACACTATACCACATTCTAGAATCACTGATAAACAATATCAATTAAAAATTAACCACTATGTGACTCACTGGACAGCAAAATTGTATTAGGGTACGTGCCACACGAGTCCTTGTCAGTAGCATCCCCTAGGGTCTATTCTGGGACCATTAAGGCTGTGTGTTGAGGGCCTCTGGCTGACCACGTTTATGGGTGACTATAGACCTGAATTTGTCAATTAAACCCCAAATGACAGTCATATCCTTCAAGTGGGCCTAACCTGAACAAATTGATGGTGTCTGGACCATGATAATTGATGAACAATGCTACAATAAAATGTAGTAATTCACTATCTGGCAAACAAGAAGACCCCTGCAGCTACTACAAAAAATAAAGCCTTCCCTCAAAATTGATAGCGTCATCCCAGACATATTCATGAATAATGAACTCAACTCTGACTGCCAAAAATCAACTGTAGTTATTATTTTTTTTTACTTAGACCAGTAATTAATCACTAAAGAAATATTCTCAAGTTCGAAGAAAATGACTGTCTCCTTCTACAGTGTCCTTATTAGAAAAAAAAAAAGAATCTGAGGTAATAGATCCCTAAGCGACATGAAACATCTAAAAGCTCTATCAATCTACCCTGCATTTCACTGAATTATCTGTGGTGATCCTTATCTGGCCTACAAGGCCGCAAACTGACTCTGAGCCTCTTGACATTCTACATGTTCAGAAAACTGCAAACACACAGATATCACCTATAGGGAACTAAATCTAGGCCATAATATAAACAGGATCTGGTGGCAACAACTTTCCCAAAAGATCCCCCACCACTGTATAAGCTCCTACTTCATAGGAAACCAAGCAAATCCCTTGTTTTCTTTAAATATAATTTTGATGACTGCGTGGGTAACTGTAAATTCACCTTGATTCTGATCCCTCAGTCGCACGTGGACAGGGGTAGTAAGCAAACCGATCATACTCCTAATAATCTTTCCTATCAATTTCCTAGTAGGAAGCAGTAAATGGAGGAGGAAGACTTTACTGGCATGCTGCGTGAGAACCAAACTTATGCAGGAGAAACTGCCTTGATGGGATTTTCTCGCACTCCAAAGATTTTTTACTACCCAATGTGGGTGGATATGTGAATACACCTTTTTCTTCTGTATAAAATTTATGACAAAAAGTTTGACTAAAATTTTTACTTCTGTACCAATTAACTGGGTTGGTGGATAGGCCAAGGACCATTTTCAGCCATGATGTGGCCCTAGATAATATTTACTTTGTTAAACAATTACATTTACAAAAACTGTAAAATGTACAGAAATATAGAGATGTAGTCTTAAAGAATTATATAGGTAAAGACATAAAATGTAGAAAAAGAAAACTAGGCATACAAATATACTGAGATTCTAACACAGAGAATATTTTCATTCACAGCGTGCATGCTCTCTCAGCTTGTGAGGATGGTACACTAGAGTACTGCTCAACACATCCTAAATGCTACCCAGCCTACACCAATCCAAAACTCTACTCAAAGACATCTTCACTAACAACTGGCTCTGCTCCTGCACCAAGCCATGCTAATACCACATAAGCCCACATCAAATTTCATCCCCTAAATTTTATAGTCTCCATGTATACCCCACTCCCACTTGTTAACACCACCTATCAGCTACCTACAATAAGAGTATAATTTGATAATTCCTTTTCTTTTATAAGGCTATACATATGTACATGTATTATAGTACACTCAAATGATCAACTAAAGATGGATCCCTGCCCTCAAAAAAAAAAAAATGTTTTATATATATATATATATATATATATATATATATATATATACATGACTTTACTATATTGTAATAACTTTCTCCTTTTCACTAAAGTGCATATTGTATATTGCACTTTCTTCATTGTCTCTAGGTATTGCTGTTAAATTTTATATAAAACCGACACTGTACCTGTCAATGTTGCTCTTGTTTTATTGGAGCTTTCCTCCCCAGGCCGCCGCTGAAAATGGGCTCACACCCAGACGTACTATCCCGGTCAACAAATATAAAATAAATAAATATTGCAAGTTTCAACTTTGCATGTGTCACTATGAGATAACTTTCATCTGTTCTACAGTTGTATCATATATCACTGTTTACCCTATATGATGGAGCCACAGCTGTTTCTCACTCTACTGCCCTTATTATAAAACCAATTCCAAGAGGCCACTGACTTCTTTGGGATTATCCATATTCACTGATTCCATTCATTTCTCACCTCCTGATATTTCAAACAGCATGCATTTATTTACATGGATAAATTTACACAGACAGGCAGAAATGCACTTCTCAGATAAACATAGGGTTCAGTGGTGTATGTGCGGAAAAAAAGCAAAACCAGCGAGGAGGAAAATAAAGGTGAGATGGTGTTCCCACTAACTAAACAGTTGGAATCTTCTACTCCAGTCTCTCACCAGTGAAACTGTGATGACACTCTGTGGTAACTAAAAATACTTGGCATGAAAGAGCAATGTGAATCTGCTGAACTGTAAAATTCTGTCTGACCTACAGGATCCTAAGTTCTGTACGACCCATTTCTATAGGTAGGTCATCTCACCTGCTCTGTGATACTACCTCTGCCACTAATCCTTTTTTTTTTCTACAAACACCTTTACTGTACCAACCTATGAACCTGAATTATCACTTGTGACATATGCAAATGTACATTCATAAAAAGTAATCAAACTATATTAACATAAGCATTATACTTCAATATATTGCTATATATCATATAACCTAAGCAATATTACATAAATTATTCAATTCCTGTTTATTTTTAAACAAGAAACATCTTTATTAAACCATCCCTTACTACATAGGCAATCATACATTCATATATATGAAAACAAACCACACCGACAGAATCCTAGTCGCAATCATTTTACATCCCAATCAGGGTTGCCAGACGTCCCTATTTGGGCGGGACTGTCCCGAGATCAGCAGCCTGATCCCGAGTCCCGCCCTGCCGGTTTAAATCCCGGCCAGCCTCCGCTTTGTTTTTTTGATTGTCCCGTATACCTGGCATACGGGCCAATCAAAAATTGCTAAACACGGAGCTTCTTGTGTTCCGCATTAAACACGAGAAGCTCCGTGTTTACATTTTGATTGGCCCATATGCCGGTATACAGGCCAATCAAAAATCGCTAAACACGGAGCTTCTCGTGTTTAATGCGAAACTGCAATGCATTAAACATGAGAAGCTCCGTGTTTAGTGCAGAGTTACTGAGTGAGCTCAGTTCTTTAATGTGGAACTGTGTTCCGCATTAAAGATCTTTTTTGCTCTTCAGTCTCCGAAGACCTTCTTTTTTTTTTTTGTCCCTACCTGGGGGTTTGCAAATCTGGCAACCATGATCCCAATCCATATTGACACACTCCCATTTGCAGACTTTATACATCACTTATAATCTACCCAATCTTCCTTACTCAGAGATTACATAGCTCATTTAATCCTTGTTCATACAGGTCTAGGTCAGTCCACACTCTGCTCATCTCTTCTGTGGGATAACATTTTTAAATCATATTTCCTGCTGTGCTTTTCTGTAGCTTCTCAGGAAGCATGCTCATATTTCTTGCTTTGTTCTTTTACCTGTATTGTACTACCAACTGTTAAAAGGTTGGCATTACTCCCTTACCACTTCTTGATTATTTTTATTTATATAAGTTGCTTTCATTTTGCACTACTTGATGGTTCAGTGTCGTATAGTATCTAGGTATTTCTTCTCCTTGTCTACATAGACTTGTCATAAAGCATTCAGCAGTATTATTCCTCGATGCAAAAGTCATGCAAATGTACCATTTTTAAATGAAATGTTAGTGGTTTTTATGGCAACCATTGTTTTTTGGAGCTGATATGCCACACGTCCCCATGAAAATGTATTCAGCCAAAGGCTGACAACCGCATCTTGACCAACTTCAGACAGGGTTTTTTTTCCCCCACATAACCT
Organism: Protopterus annectens; assembly: GCF_019279795.1. Lineage (NCBI taxonomy): Eukaryota > Metazoa > Chordata > Ceratodontiformes > Protopteridae > Protopterus > Protopterus annectens. Next base: position 310,101,115 of record NC_056733.1, on the reverse strand, counting down.
AAAGAGCTCTTATGCTATCTTCTTTATTTATCTATGGAGATGTTGTATCTGTGTGCATGGTATAATAACGCCCTTCTGTCTTCACACTCTGTCAGTTCTCAATTCTGTGAAGATATTTTTATAAAAACTTGACATTAGATCCCAGTAGGCATCCTCCCTCAAACCACTGCTATTTCCTTAACTTGTGTTGTTTGTTGTGCATTTCAGATATGAATGACTGGCTAGTCAGATAGCACTATAAATGTACCTTTCGGATGGTTACATGCTGAAGCTGTAGCATTTTCCTTCTGTGCTAGAACTGGTATTTGATTTAATTTTCCAGCTGTTTCATCACTAATATTATAAGCATCCTTGGATAAGTGAAACCGTAACTGCTTGACAGCAAAGGACAAACCTGAAGTAGGGAGGAAACTGCATAACCATTCTCCCTTAAGGGAAAATTAAATCAAATTGCCATGTAACACCTAGGGGGAAAGCCCTTCTTCAGCTGCAAGTCTCACAATCTCTGCTTCGCAGTCACTTAACAGAATAAATTCTGCTAAAGTAAACAAGGAGCCCTGCTGAGCACTGCAAGCACATCAAAGGGCTGAGCAGCATACATAAAAGCGTGCCATGTTCCACATACATTGACTTTTTCAGAAACTGTCTTTTTCATGCCATTTATTTAGAAACAATCACATATGACACAGTAACCAAGGCTAAGCTTTATTCTGTTATCTATGAAATGAAGAGCCTGAAAGCCCTATTTTTCTTGTATGGTTAAACACTGCCCTCTGGTGGTAATTCTGAATTATACACCCTTACTTTTTCCTAGTTTCCTGAACTAAAAGAACAGAGTTGCAAGACCTTTCTTTCAGTTGTGATGATAGCTGGACTGTCCTTTCTGTTTGTACTGGCACTCAGCTTCAACAACCCTGGAAAAAACTCAAGAATACTAAATAATCTATATCCCTGTTTTCTTCTTTGAATTAGTACTTAGCTTGTATAATGCTTAATACCACATTTTTCCTACTGCCACATTTTACAGTCTAAAACAGGAAAATAGAAAAATTAACCATAGTAGCTGTTTTGATGCAAGGATTACCGTAAAAGCAATTACCACACAGTTAAATTCTAAACAGCAGCATAGCCAAATATATAGCAGAAAGCAGCATATAGGAAATGTTTGCAGACACTCACAGAATTGTGTAACGTTACAGCTATAAACAACATACATGCCTGTGTGAAGATTCTTCCTATAGACTGTTTGAATGGTTAACAACCAGACTGATTACTAAACAAACAAAAGATATAGGCTGTCAAGTATATCTTGTCCTTGTTTTGTTTTATATTGTAGGTATACACAAGAAAGGGTCAAGACTCATAAGTGATCATCAAACATAACTCTACTGGGGGGCAGAGCCTGAATGGCTAACTGAAAGCAGCAGTATTTTAGAGCTCCATATAACTAGTTAAATAAGACAGGAAAACATATTCTTTTTTTTCTTAAAAGTATAAAATCTTATAGATAAAGGAATAATTTACATAATTAGAAACTTTGGTGAAGTTTTACAAGTAATTTCCTGTCAAAAAGCTTGTAGATATATTTACTTGTTAAAATGAGCAACTCAAGGAATTCTCACCAGGATGCTGCCTTAAAGAAGGAACTACAACAGACGGCATCTACCCTGCAGGAGTTGTCTTTGAAGATGGATGATTTTAAAGAGAACCTAGAAAATCTTAAAACAAGCAGTCAAACACAGGCTGACACCCTCAAGGAAATGCTACAACATCAGACATGGATAACAGGAACAGAGGTTTCTCTAAATGACTAAGAAAGCAGACTTAAGGAAGAGGAAACACAGAAAGAACTGCTTCTTAAACAAAAGACTTGGTTGGTTAATAAAGTAGATGACATGGAAAATAGGGAGAGGAGAAATAACATCAGGATTTTCGGATTACCTGAAAACACAGAAGGTGAGGATATTATTTCCTTTTTATCAAGCTTGATCCCTGACTTTTTAAATTTAAAAGAAAGACTTTCCTTTGGCATTGAAAGGGCACACAGCGCTCTTGGGAAACCTGCCACTAACTCAAACCCTCTTCCTAGGTAAATAATTATCAAATTTCTTTCACTCTTGGACAAGGAACTGATTTTAAGATCTGCTTGGATAAAGGCACCTCTAAAACATAAACAGAGCCTGATCAGATTTGATAACGACTATTCATCAAGAATAATGGAACAAAGGAAAAAAGTGTGGCCAATGATAGTTTCTGAAACAAAATAACATCAAGGCACAACTTACATATCCAACTAAGATAAGAATACTGTATGCCAACGAGATGAGAACTTTTAGTGACTTAGAAGAAGCCTCTTCATTTATTAAAACTAATAATGTGATTTCTTTACCAGAATATATGGATTGGATGTCACCTTCTCTCAAGAGAACAAAAGAAACAAATGTCTGGACAAACGTCAAAAAGAAGAAGCAAAAGACTGATACTGTTACAGCCAAATCTTTCAAAGCATCTACTATGATATGAATTGTTTTAACATTACTTTAAAGGACCAATTTTACTGCTTGTAATTTTAAAACAGAGGTAACTTACTACTGGAATCTTTATCTATATTTTTTTAAAAATAGATGACACATGAGTGTTTTCACATTACCTCAGGTATGTAAAACAGGGTGCTTTTCTTTCACAGAAGGAGGGTCATATAGCACATACAATATCTATACTGTAAATCAACATACATAGACTATGTGTATTTTCTCTTAATTTTCTCTTTTCTTTCTCTCTCTTTTCTCGTTATTATTTTAACTGCATCTTGTCTCCCTTTCTAAATTCTATCATACTTACTATACTAATATAGTCTGTATATATTTAATAACTCACTATCTATACATAGATAAATAATAGTCTAAATAATCTAGTTTTAAGGTAGACTAATTGGAATAGTGAACTTAATTAATTATTACAATATTTATTACATTAATGATAGTCACTGTTATGCTTATTGGGATTGGGGACATGTTTGTGATTAACTCTGAAATGTTCCATTCATGTACATATGTCCTTTGAATTATTTTCTTTTAGTATTAACAAATATATATAAAAAAAAAGGGGGGGGGGTGTACTATTGGTTAAGAGAAGTAAAGCTTTCTTCACATTCGATTTGCGTTACAATAGCAACAGTAAACAATTGCTGCAGTTTCTAAGGACACTGTGAACATGTGAAGTGCATTTAGCCTCACAGATAACAATAAGAAAAAGTAATGTTGTTTAGTTATTAAAATGAAAAACAGCCCAAGTAAGGCAAAATAAATACATAATAGGACTATTTATAAATATTTTATGATTTATCCTCATAGGATTACATATTCCTGGAAACACAACTGAAATGTTCCCAAACTACATGTGCACTTAAATGTAGCTGCTTGATTAAAAAGTATTACTCAGTTTAACATGCTGATTTCACAAGCTGTCTATACTGTAAAAGTTACATTTTATATGTTACTTGAAATTGTCAGTCTCTAGTGCACATGAAAAGTTTCCTGTTACTTTTTGCAACATGTTATCTTTGCAGTTACCTCACACTCTGTACAAACTCACTTGGTAACTGATAGCTATTAACTTACAATATCAGTTTAAATATTAAATGTGCCCTTGAAATGCTACTGACATTTTGACAAAATATAATCTGAACTGTAAAACAAATGACTAGAAAGAAGTTAAGTAATGCTTAGATTTCAAAGACAGTTCTTGACACTACAGTAAAAGTAAATATACATTCACAAGGAAGTATTGAAATGTTTTAGTCTATCAGTTAAAATAGCTTACTGTCAACATTTTGTTTTATCAGAAAGTTTGAAGAGCTAGGAAATTACTATTCTTTGTCTTTATAATGATTATTAGACAGATGTTAGACTGCTTTGTTTAATGAATTGTGACATATGTTTATGAGGAAAAGTGGACTCAGTTACTCACATTGGACTACACATTCCTGGAAACTCAACTGAAATGTCCCCAAATTACTTGTGAATTTAAATGAAACTGCCTGATTAATAAGCATAATTTACTTTAATAACCTGAATCCATAAGTTACCTGCTCTATATATGCTACATTATATATGTCACTTGCATATGACAGGCTCTAGAGCACACTAAAAATACATATTATTTTTGATACATGCTATATTTGCACTAACTAACCATACATTCTAAACTAACTCAATTGACAACTGACAAGTTATTTATTTGAAACATCAGTCTAATTATTAATTGTGCCCTTGAAATATTGTTGCGGTTTTGACAGAACAAAACCTGAACTGAAAAAGGAATGATTTGAAGAAGTGAAGTTTTGTACATATTTCAAAGACAGCTATTGACACTACAATATAAGTTGAAATGTATACATGCAAGGAAAACATTGAAATGCTTTATACTTTTAGTTAGAATAGTTTATTGTTAACTTTTTGCTTTATCAGAAAATTTAAAGAGCTAGGAAATTATTTCTAATTTGTCTTTATAATGTTTACTAAAGTGATGTTTAATGGATTGCGAGTCATGTACAAGACGGACTACTGTTATTTCTGTTTACCTATGTTTGCTGAATTTCTTTTATTAGTACTGATTTAAAACAAGGGAAAGAAAGGGAAGGGAAATCTCTGTTTTTGTTCAAGGGAGGAGAGGCTTAAGAGTATTCTAACTGCCCTAAGAACTCTCTAAGTTGCTCTAAATACTATTTGATTAATACTTACCTAAGGTAAGTCTTGATTACCATATAGGTACCTTCACATTCATTCTAGACCCGATGTGATTACCCATTCTGGAAGCAGGAGGTGCCCTATGCAGGATGGGAATTGTCAGGGTGATCATAGTTCATTCTTAGACTCTGCTTTGTAAATCTATAAATATGTAAAAGCCCTGCACACTAGAATATAGGGCGCCTCTACTCAGAGTCAGGATACCACTGATAAGCCATGTCTTTTCATAAGTGTAAGTTGAAGTTGGTGAGCTGAAGAGTGGGAAAGTAAAGGAAGACAGTACACCTACAGTAAATTCATATTTCATTGGTAATCACTCATTTTCTCCTGCAGAGTCATTTTAGTCAAATTATTTTAGTAATAATGTATTTTTTGTTGGCTTATTTAGTGTATGCTCCTCTGTTGCATTTAATTTATCCAAAATGACATATCTGACATGTTTGGGATCTCTTAAGGGTAACTAAATATTGAATATTTTCTAAGTCAACATAATAATTGTTTACACTACTAACATTCCATCCTGATATATAAAATACTATAGAACAATAATAGAATAATATAGAATTACAAATCTCTTTTAAGAAAATTCTCCATATAATAATTTAACATATGGAGCTCAGTTGATATTGTTGGTTAAAGGTATGAGTGATAATCCAATACATCTATCTTTATCTATTGGATTAGGAATGACTTTCATTCCATGTTTAATGGGAAATTCATATTTACTTGTATTTGATACTTTAGAATTAATGTTTTATAGAAGTACTTTTTTTAAAGCCTGACTAGAATTTTACCCTACTTGTATTTAAAGAAGAAAGAACATTAAATTACACTCCCAAGTTTATACACATAAAAATAACATTCAATGTTATCAGAGAATATGGTATAACTACTATAATCAAAATAAAAAAAAAGAAGCAAAATGTTTCTTCCAACAATAACTTGAAATGGATTTAACATTCTTATCATTGCATACTAATGGCTTAAATAATGCAAATAAAAGATCAAACTTACTAAAATATTTGCATCTAAATAAGGCACAAGTAGTATTTCTCCAGGAAATGCATTTTAAGACTAATGATAGCTTTATTTGGAACCCTAAGGACTATACAGACTTAGCTCAATCCTCCTATAGAACAAAGACAAAAGGAGTATAAATTCTCTGGAAGAAAAACATAATCATTCCAAAAGTTATTTATAAATATGAAGACAAAGAAGGTCTACTAGCATTGGTTATAATTAAATTTAATAACAGAATATGGACCTTTGCTAATCTATATTGGTTCCCAGGAATTGGAGCAGGAACAGTTAAAAACACCTAGATTTTATTTCCAACAATTATAAAGGAAATCTTACATTGGCAGGAGACTTTAATTGTACCTTAGAAGCTTCTGAAACCACCAAGAAGTCTTTTCGCATAGCAACTATTTCAAAATCCTTAAAAAGATGTATTGATTCATTTCATTTAATAGATACTTTTAAAGTAAAAGATGATAAATCCTTATTATTTTCCCATAAAGACCATAGATTTGGAACACCAACCAGAATAGAAAAATTATTCGTAGTTCAAGATTTACAAACAAAAATCCTCAACTTTTCAATAGTTCCATGCTCCTTCTCAGATCATGACTCTCTGATAATGAAGCTCCAAACAGAGTTTAAACCTTTAATCCTCTCAACTAGAATTCCATCATATATCACAAAAATTAAAGAATTATGACTCTGGATGTTGTCAGAACTACAATTATTTCTTGAAATTAATAATACAACAGAAATCAGTAGAGTCTTGATTTGGGACTCATTCAAAGCGCATTTATTTGGTAAGACCCTTAGCTGGTACAAAAACAAAGTTAGAGAGTGGGAATCTGAATCATTAAACTTGCAAACCAGACTCTTGACAGAAAAATCTAAAAAAAAAAAAATCAGAATTGTTCAGAAGTCAAAAACGAAATAGAGGAATTAAATAAAAAATATAATGAAATTCTAACACACACAACTTGTCTAGCCTTGGAAAAATTAAAAATAACCTTATTAGCTACCTCCCCCAGATATCTACATAACTTATCTACAAGAATTAAAATATAATCTAAAGAAAATAACATTAGTAGTATATATCATGAAAAGAAAGGGAAAAAAGTGTCAGATATAGGAGACATCCTTGAAGCATTTTGGTTCCATTGTATGGAACACTTCAAAAAAGAAGATTTAGATACCAGCCAAATAAACTTAGATACAAACCTTATCAATATAAAAACAATTCCCAAAAACTTAAAACTAGACCTACAAAAACCTATATCCTACAAAGAAATTGTTGACAAGATAAAAGAAAGTAAATCTAGCAAAGCTCCAGGGATAGATGGTATAATTATCGAAATTTACAAACTCTTCCCTTCAACAGTAATCTCCCTTTTTCATAAAACTTTGCTAGAAGTCCAGTCAGAAGCAAAAATACCACCCTCATGGAAATATTCTCTCATAACACCAATTCTAAAAGATAATAAATCAACAGACCTTTGCACCTCATACAGACCTATATCATTACTGAATAATGATTACAAAATATTCATGTCAATCCTAGCTAACAGAATGAAAATCCCACTTTCAAAGACAATTAATAATGATCAAACTGGATTTTTATATAACAGGCACACACACATGATAATATTAAAAGGATACTTACTCTTATAGATTATGTGAATAAAGAAGACAGAGAAACACTTGTAATCAGATTAGACATAGAAAAAGCCTTTGATTCCTTCAACTGGGAATATCTATTTAAAACTTTAGCATTATTTGAATTTCCTCCTCCCTTCATCTTATTACTAAAAAACATATATATTAATAACTTAGCCTACATTAAATTAGGTCCTTTCACCTCAGAATCTATCCATATAATGGAAGGTACCAAACAAGGATGCCTCCTTTCTCCTATTTTATTTGCTTTGGCTATAGAAATACTTGCAGAAATAATACACAATAATCCAAGAATAAAAGGAATAGAAGTCTATGACCAATACATATCTAAAATAATTTATGCAGATTGATTAATTCCTCATTTAAAGATCTTCCAAATCTAATAAGTTTTCTGTATGAATTTATATATAATAGTTGTGAAAAGAAAAATTCCATTTCAAATCTATATAAAGAGTTAATAACATATAAAACAATTCCCAAACCATCATACTGGCAGTTCTTAACAAAAGGTCAGTCATTGCAGTTAACAGAAGAAATTAAAACTAACATCTTACTATCAGTTAATTACACCTCTAACACACAGTACTGGAAAATATTTAACTGGAAATACTTACATAGAGCATTTTTAACACCAGATAGAATTAAAAAGATCAGTACTACTACAAATGTTTTTTGGTGGAGGTGTGAAAAGTCAAATAAAGCAGACTGGATTCATATTTTTTATGAATGTAATAAAATTAAATCATATTGGAATGGAATCAATCATTTTTTACAAGCTTTATTTAATGAATCCTTTACCTTAACTAAAGTATTGAATATACTAAATGTAAATGAAGGTCCCTACCTGAATAAGACAAATATGTATTTGTTACAGACAATACTTGCTATATCTAAGAAATGCGTAACCAGAAGGTGGAATTCAAATACACCCCCGACCTTGGAAGAATTCTACACTCTACTGAAGACAACTGCATCGATGGAAATAAAAATCAAAGAACTGCAAATCTATCCCAGGTCATTGGTAAATAATCTTTGGAAGAAAGTTATATCTTTGTTGGACACTCTGCAATAATCAGTATTGTATCTCTGATAACTGATCTGTTAATTATATATTTAATAACATACAGTGTATATAACTGAAAGTCAGGCTATTGTAAATATTGTATATAGTTGTTTAAAATGATATTTAAAAATATTATGCAAATGTTATTTTAATTGAAAATAAAAAAAAAATATTTGAGGAAAAAAACATTACTCTCTCATTCATATTCAATTACTAATATTTGGATGACATATTTAGGAATGCCAATATCTCTAAATTTGTGTACAGAAAGCCTTTCTCCCAAGCCTACAGCAAAGAGAGGTGCATCTACAAAAGTAGATGTCATCTGGCAGTATCATACCTCTCAATTGTACAGATTTAAACAGAATATCCAGATTTTTGCCTCGTGTTTTGGACCGTTTTTAATAAATTTGTGGTTTTCTGGCAAATTAGTAGTAAATCATTAAAGATTAAAGTTAGAAAATAATGACAGACATTTGAATTTCAGACCTCATACCCTTCAAAAAAATTAATGCTAATGCAAAATGTGTTATACTATCAACTTCCCAAGTTTGTAAGAACAATATTTTAAAAATGTCCCTAGTTTTGGGCCTTTGTCCCACTTTTGTTTATGTCTTTGTCCAGATTTCTTGCTCTAAGACAATCCACCATCCCCCACTATGGAATCATAGATAAACTTACTAAGCTGGGCATAAATCCCTACGTCACTCAATGGGGTTGCCAAATGGCTTACTGACAGAACCCAGACTGTAAAAGTAGCCGACTCCAAATCCAGCTCCAGACAAGTGACAAGTGGAGTACCTCAGGGTTCGGTCCTGGGACCACTCTTGTTTGGCATCTACGTCTCTGAAGTACAGGCCAACACTAAGGGACTCTGGCTAACAAAGTTTGCAGATGACTGCAAACTGGGAGCCATTATTGAATCCCCAAATGATGTGGATATTCCACAAAAGGGCCTTACAGAAATAGATGCCTGGTTCCAGAGCCATGGGCTCAAGCTTAATGCCAAGAAATGTATAGTTATCCCCTTTGGAAAAAAAACATGTATCCATGAATTACCACATAGGTGACAGGACACTAAACATCGAAAGTGTGATGAGAAACTTAGGGACATAGGTGGACAGTGGTCTCACTTTCGATAACCACATTGCCACAACAGTCACTAAGGGCTTTTCATCCAGAAAAAAGGAGGTCCTTGTCTCACTGTAGTCATCCTTCATTAGACCCATTATAGAGTATAATGCCCCATTTGGTATGTACCTCACAAGACATCTGCAACAGCTGGAAAGGCCACAGAAATACCTTACTAAAAGAATCACAGGCCTAAATCAAATGCCATATGCTGACCATCTAAAAAAACTCCAGCTATACTCTGTGGCATATCGTCTACTCAGAGGCGATCTCTGCTTAACATACAAGGCCATGTCAAACCCTGAGCTGCTGGACATGCTCCACTTAAAGAAATCCCAATCCCTCAGAGCCACATGCTCCAGGGATCTAAACCTTGTCATCACAATGAACAAAACATGCTGGAGGGATAGGTTCCTGACCCAGAGGCTCCCCATACTCTGGAATAGACTGCCCATACATGTCAAGCAGAGCGTTTCATTGGTCCTCTTCAAAAGGAACCTTGATGATTGGATGGGAGATAGGAAATTCACCCCGAGGATCATGTCATTTGCCCTGCTAGACAGGGGTCCAGAGAAGTAAATATTGTGGGAAGAAATATCCAGGGAATTATTACGGCTAGGCTTGCATAGGACCTAGGGCCGATAGCCTAGTACCAACCTGTGAACCTATGAACCTAACAGGTTGAGAGGTATGGGCAGTATCAGTATTTTTGCCTATGACAGCTGCAATCAAGATTCAGCAGTAGGTGATGTGGGTGCGCATGCACAGTAAAGACTAGGCAAGCTACTCTCCATGTAAACACTTTTGTACAGAAAGGGCAGCTTCGATAGGTTCGTAGGTATACAATAGGCTACAGACATAAAAGGATTCTTATAATCCTAGTTACATACTCCCAAGAAGATTTTTAGCCCTTGTATTTTAAGTATGAATAGAAAAACTGCGGTGGTGGTGCTGCGGTAGTGTTGTCGCCTCACAGTAAGACACTGTCTGGTTCGATTCTCAGCTAGAGCATCTTCTGCATGGAGACATGCATGAATGGGCGTCCCTTCGTTGAAGGTTGTGCATCAGGGCTGGAAACTCAGCACGTAAAAATCTACTGCCAATCATTAGCTGACTGGAGTTCCGCTGTGGCGACCCCTAACCGGGAAAAGCCGAAAGACACAACATTTTAAATATGAATAGACCAAACCCAAAGTAGGGCAGACATTTAAATGTTACCCCTATCCATAAGGGACAATGGTGCTAAAACAGGGGTGAATTTGTGGCTTCCCATTTATTTGCGCAGATTATGTTTGAATGGAGTAAGGGATGCACTTTCCTTTACGTGGAGAGGAAGATGCTTCCAGAGAAGCAGTATTCTTCTCTGCAATATCTATCCTTCCAACATGTTCTATTTACCATGAAGAAGGGCCTTATTTCTCTTAAATGGGGGTTTACATTACCATTAGGCTTGCAGATATGCAGTAGGTCTGAAGGGTTGGGGTCAGCTGAGAATCTGTAAGTGAGGCAGAGACTGCCCTTTAGTAGTCTGTAAGATACTGAGAAGAGCCTTTGATATGGTCAGTGTTGCTTTTATGATTTAGGCCCTTGATTTTTTTAGTGGAAAGCTTTGTTGTCATTCATGTTGTGTCAAGTGTTTGGAGAGGTACATACTGAAGGGGACATTAAACTCAATGGTCAGCCTAATAACTGCCCAATACAGTAGAATGATCACATCCCCTGAGGTGGACACAATACTCTTACTATAAGCTGCTATAATGTAAAAGGACATTCTTACAATGGGGGACACAAGGTGACGGAAGGACAGCTTATTTAACACATTGGTTCCCAGGTCCTTAAGTACTGGATCAATTCTCAGCATTAGTCTGTCAGTACAGTAGTTCTAGGGAATGTCATGCTTACTGAAGTACACTAATATACATTTTTGGCAATTAGTTTCAGACACAGTTGTTACATCCCGGATCTTGGTGTCTTCTGGATTGTTTATGTTCCCATCAAGTTTACAGTTATCTGCAAACATGGTTATCCGTATACCCTTAACATTAGCTTTAACTTCCAAATAGTAAATAAGGTGTGTCCAGTGTACTGAACCCTGGGGTACACTGCTAGTGACAGGTCTTGTGGAGGAGGTAGAGCCACCATCCCTAACTTCCTGGGTTCTTTTTGTGAACCAGTTTGCTATCCAATGTGATACACAGGGATTTAAATTTAGTTTGGTGAGTTTATCAAGTACATACCTGAGTATGGGATGGTGTTGAATGCCTTTGCAAGGTCTAGACATATACTTTTTTTCAGATTTTTCATCATCAATTAACTTTCTCAAAGAGGTTGACCAGCTTAAGTAGGCAGGATCTGTTCTTGTCAAAACTGAACTGGCTTGGGTCAAGAGTTGTGAGGTTGCCTACGTCCTTATTTATTTATTCCATACTGATCCTTTCCATACCTTACAGATGTTGCATATTAGACATATGGGTCTGTAATTCGCTGGATCCACTGATGCCCCACCTTGCTCAGCGGGATGACTGTTGCTGTCTTACTTTCAACCAGCAGAAAGCCTGTTTGTAGGTTAACAGTGAATACCTCTGTAGGGGGGTGGGGTTTACAAGCCCTTCTTCAGGCTGACCGGTAGGCATCCTGGTATGTTATCTGGCCCCACAGAAGCAGTGTTCTTGGTCTTGGACAGTGCTTTGTGGACCTGTTCTTGGGAGACAGGGGAGAGGTGGATGCTAGTATGTAGTTTGGGAGTGTGTGTGTGTGTGTGTGTGTGGGGGGGGGGGTGAAGCATGAGCTAAATTTATCAACTAGTACATTGACCCTCTGAGCATCAAGTTCTAGCAGCTCTGCCTAGTGCTGACCATTGTTTCTGAGGTTTCTGAAGTAGTTGAAGAAGGTTTTCTGGTTGTCTTTTGCCTGTGAGACTATTTTTACCTCATAGCTACCTTCCATAGATTTGATCAGGAAATGGAGATCATTGTTAAGTTTAGAAAGAACGTTTTTTGGCATCTAGAGAGTTGCATTTATTTTTACATGCAATGAGCTTTCTTTCTTTTTTGTTCAACCTGTTTATATTTGGGTTCGAACACAGAAGTTTATTTTTAACTTTGGTATTGTATTTACCACAAAGGGGGACAGCAACATTAACTCCGCTAGTTATACGTGCAAAGAAGTTGTGGAAAACAATCCCGCAAATACAGTGGGGTCACTGGGTTTGAAGAGGATGTTGAATTTAGACAGGCAGTTTTAGTAGAATAGCTTTAGCATAATCTCGGAATACAGAGTTACTGAGAAATGCTTCCGGCTGCAGTCTTATGGTGAATTTGACTCATTTATGTTCTGATTTGTGTAGGAATAAGTTACAACTGGAAGGGAACAGAGGTGTCCTGTACTGATGAGAATCAAAACCAGGATTTTGTCACCCCTAGTTGGGAGTGCTGACTAGATGGTCCAGTGAGTTTGGATTTATGAAGTCAGGTAGGAGGTATGGGCCAAGAGGGTCACACAGTGTGCCCCATAGTTGGTTATAATGTGATAAGGAGTTTTGCTAATGGTATATTGGGCATGGAAGAGCTCTAGGTCATTATTCTGTCTAACAAATAGGTGAAATTTTGTTTTACAACTACAGAGCCACTACCCATGTTAGTGCCTTCATCTAGTGCATGGGCCTGAATGTCTGGAAGACTTTGTAACATTGCAATGATGGGATACTCTCAATGTCCTGAGAATGCATAAATTGATGCATTCCACTGTAAAGACTGCTTCTAGGGAGTGGAGTTTTTTGTTAAAGCTCCAAGCATTGAGAAGCAATACCTTTATGTTATCTGAATTCTGTTCTGCTATCCCAGAAGCTTTTGAAGGCTGATGTTGCCGAAATGAAGGCACTATTGAGATGAGCTTGGTCTTTATTAATGTACAAAAGCCTTGAGGGGATAGCTACAGTCCAGTCCTGGAAAAGTAGTTAGGAATGCCTACCATATCCTCCAAGGCGGGCATATACTGACCAGCTTTGAATGGCACCAGAAACTAAGCTAATTGTTGAAGTCAATAGTCTTTTGTTTGTACTTCAGTGAAGGTAAAATGCTGCTCAAAGCTAGGCTCGTGCATGCATTGGACACACATTCCAAGAGTTCCATTGCATCTCTCTTCATAGAGCCTTGGGAGGTATGTTTCAGGTTTACTCCTACATGCACTGTGACTGTGTCATATGTGCACTTGTGATGTAGGACCTGAGTGCATGTGTGATGTCGTGAAATGTGGCCTCAAATAGGCAAATGACAATGACCCCCCCCCCCGCTTAGCCTGGTGAGTGATGCAGACATGTGACTCACTATGGAACCATCTGTGACTAGGTTGTGTGGAGGTTTAATTTATGGGCTTTTAAGATGAGGCACTGTGAGTTATAAATGTGTAAATGACAACTTGTTTTGCTATTTGCAGTTGCTGTATGTGACAGCTTTGCCTCCAATAACATTATGTAACTACATCTCTCAAAATGGTGTCAGTTTAAGTATTTATTGGTAGTCAGTAAATGTAAAACAATTGCTACATTGTCTCAAAATGCCCTTTCAACCATGCTGGCAACAAAGTTAATGGAAAAGTGCAGCTCCATGGTTCCAGCATGGTTCCAGACATTTACTAATGTGAGCTGCACACTGATGATTTACCGGGGTGCTATCTGTCTAATAATATATATATATATATATATATATATATATATATATATATATATATATATATATATAAAATATAAAACTCACTGGGGTGCTGTCTAATAATATATATATATATATATATATATATATATATATATATATATATATATATGGTTTACTATTATTTCGCCGAATTAAACAATGGCGAATTGCTACTAATTTGAAACAAAAATGCGAAATTTATAATGTTGACCACAAATTAAGGCGAACTTCAAAGTGGTGAATGTTCGAATTCGACATAGTTTGAACATTCACCACACTTCCGGGAACAGAATTACTGCGACTTGCACAGTAAAAAACGTGTTTGCAAGGGGACAAGCCCCCTGCTGCCCCCCTCCCACACCCCTGTTTCTTAAATATACAAACTCCAGGATCGCACTATAGTGAGGGAAAGGGTACATTTCCCAATCGTTAATATAGTGTGATCTGCATCACAATGTCGAACCTTACAACAGCGAATGCAGCATTGCATTCGCTGTTGTAAGGTTTGACATTCTGGCGTACATTTTTTTGTTGTGCGAAATGGCACTTTCGCACAAATGTAAATCTCACAAAATGCGATCGACAAAATAATGTACAGTCTCTCTCTCTCTCTCTCTATATATATATATATATATATATATATATATATATATATATATATATGTGTGTGTGTGTGTATACCAACTGCAGGACTGCCATACCTTAGAGACAAGAGAAAAACAATATTCCGGGAAATGGTCATCTTAAACTTCATATATGTAAGTTTGCTTTTGGCCGTTCAGTACCTGTGTATTGGGACTTGATTTTGCTGGCAGCATTTCAGATGGTTACTGTACGTATACACTTTTCCAGAATTTTAGAGAGGGGATATAAAATGGCTATTTGTCTGTAGACTGGAAGTGCTACTACCCTTGTGCAGAGGGATAATACAAAAATGTTGCCAAAGTTAAGTAAAGTATGTTTTTTGAATGGATTGATTTATGAGTACAGAGATGGGATAAGCTTGTTCAAGATATTTAATTGGTAGGTTGTCAATAGCCATAGAAGAGGGCTTGAGGTTCAAATGTTTTTCATGATGAATGTGGGGATAGGATTGGCAATAAAAGAGCTAATGGAGTTAGCTGTCAGAATGTTATGACAAGCAGTATTTAGGTTTACCTATGGGGAAGATATTAGAGGCAGTATTGAGTAGGGATTTGATAGTATTAATGAAGTGTGAATAAAATAATGAGTTTGCACATTCAGCCTTCATATCTTGGAGTGGATTGGGCTGCTGGATTTTGTACGAATTTAGAAATTTTTTGATTGACTTCCAAAACAAATTTGGATTTTCCTGGTGACTATTTTTTAAGTCAGAATACAAGCTGCTTTTCTTAAATTTTACTTTTGTTTTGTAAGGTTGTGAGGGCATCTAAAGGTTTGGAAATTAAGTTAGGTTTTATTGTGTAACCAGATTTTCAAAGTCTTGACCATATTTTGTATTAAATTCTTTGTACCATAAGATAGCCCCTGCAGTAATGTCATATTTAACTCTTTTCCATGTAATGGGGGACTTGTAAGTTAAGACCCTTGAGAAATATATTGCTGAAAGATAGAATGGTATTGATTAGGAATAGGGCTTTGAAACATATCCAGTTGATTGTTGACAATGTTGCTAAAAAGTTGTTTTTTTTTTTTTGAATTTACATAGGTTACAAGACTCCGTGTAGATCTTTGTTAATTAGTGTGCTGTTTCTGACAGTGAAGGTGCGTATGTGATCACTAAGAGAGCCCACAGTGTACCAGATGAAGGGATATTTTTAGGATGGGATGTTAGGAGCCATTATACAATATCAAGTTATTTGTATTCTAAAATGTGCATGCTGATTGGACAATTCGATCAACGTGTCCAGTGTAAACCGAGAATATTCCAATGCAAAGAAGTCCAACAGCTAAAATATTCTTCAGCGACCTGACATTACACACACACACACACACACACACACACACACACACACACACACACACACACACACACACACACACACACACACACACACACACACACACACACACACACACACACACACACACACCAGTGAAAACAGCCACAAAACTAATGAGTTTCAAAGTAAGCTTTCAACAAATGCAGAAACATCATGCATACTGAGTACAAATGCCAAGCGAGAGAAAAAAAAAAAAGATACAAGGACATACAAGGATACGGGCGGCACAGTGGTGCAGCGGTTAACATTGTCGCCTCACAGCAAGAGGTTCTCCGGTTCGATTCTTGGCTGGGGTGCCTTCTGTGTGGAGTTTGCATGTTCTCCCTGTGTTCGCGTGGGTTTCCTCCAGGTACTCCGGTTTCCTCCCACATTCCAAAGACATGCATCTGGAGCATTTCTCCCCGGGCCTCTGCTGAAAACAGGCTCTGTGGAACCTAGTTGGACATTCCCGGTCAACAAATGTTAAATAAAATAAAAAATAAAAAATTTCACATAACATATCAGAAACTTCCTAATAAGTCCAAGTCAGTCTCTCCTAAAGTAACTTCCTCAATGTCACACAGTTAACAAATGATGGCTGAAGAAATCAATTGACTAACCATAAAAAGCAGCTCCTTAACTCTTTGTACCTTTATCCATACTGACTGCTGACAAGCCCCTCTAAAAGAAAGTTGTCCTTGAAATCATAACTATACCAAAAAAAAGACAGACAGTTGGATGGACATAGGACTACTGAGATGCCCTCTTCTCCTTCTTCTTTCTCTTTTAGTGCGCTGACGTAATGTGTAAGCATGGAGACATATATACCATGCACATGCAAAGTACACACGTTTTCACGCAGAAGGCGTAGGGACGCTAAAGTTCTATTATTAAAAAGACATAATTTAAAAAGGTAAACAATATCTTTTTAAAATAATGTCATTATACTTTGTTTAATCACTTTGTCCTGATGACCAATCCACACCAGCAGTGGGTAAATCCTGTGATATTCACATCTTGTGTGTGTGTGTGTGTGTGTGTGTGTGTGTGTGTGTGTGTAGGGTGGATTTGTAGAGAGGGCTGCAGTTACCACTCACAAACGCCAGAGGGAAGGGTGGAAATGATGATGTCATGGATATCACTGAAGAGTGCAGAAATCACGTGACTGGGTGGTGGGCATGTGGGCTGGATATGCTTTAGTATAAATGTATTGGAGGCAGCAGTGGTGGGGAGAGGTGTAGGGCTCAATCTCCTTCCCTCAGCGTTGCCAAAAACAATGACAGGAGAGATGGAGCAAAGAAAGTAAAAGCCAAATGTGGGCAGACTGTATAGGTACAGCTTATCTTGTACCATTACTCCAAGACATTTTATGTGCAGAACTCAGAAAAAAATTGTTCTGATATGTGTTTGTTAAGAAGGGGAAATAACCTAGGAAAAAGGAGCGTGTACTAGAAGTCAGCAGCAGCTCTGTATATGGAGAGCATTTTGGGGCGTTGGACACCTCCAGCTACGATGGCAGTATGTAACCCGAAGTTTGGTACAGTAGTTACAAACTTCAGAGGAAGGTTCTGAAGCATTGATGATGGATATTTGGATTGAGGTTTACCTTCCAGCGACTCACAGGGTGCTTGAGTGATGTGCATCACTGCTGTGATTTCCTAAATTGTTTTCAGCCCTCACTGCTTCCAGAAAATATTCTATCACAGTTCCTAGGTACTGCTGCGGAAACTATTGCCTATCCAGTACCAATACTATTTAATAGATCAAGCAAAGACCTACATGCACCTATTCAGTGGAAACAATCACATGTAATATCCATTCATAGGGTGGTATCTTCACTGAACCACCCAACTATGGACCAGCTAAAGAAAAATGTGTCCCCATGCAAGTTCCTAGTCTCTTAACAAAGACAACTTACTTTTCCATACTCAGTACTGTTTCTGACCCAGTCATTGCACTGAATGTACCATACTTACCTTCCTAGACCATGTGTATAAGAAGAAAAAAGAGCGAGATTCTGTAGCCTCCTTGTCCTTGATTTATATAAAGTCTTTGACACATTCTAACATCAACTCCTGATATACAAATCATCTACAAATAAAGCAATAAGTGGTTCAAAAGTTATCTTGTGGGGACAATCATGAATTAATAACAGTAGGAGTTTCATAATAATTTATTCTTGCTTCTTGGCTTTTTAATATTTTTGTCAACTGTATCCAAAAAATTGTTATGAAATCTACTTTCGTACACTATACTAATGATACTCTCCATTTTTACAATGCAATTTGCAACGATTCCTTATGAGAAAAATCACAGGGCTCGAAAACCCCAACTATTCAGACAGGCTTCAGAAAGTACAGTTTTGTACCTACCATAAATGTAGATGTTCGAGTGCTCATACAGCTGTAGTCATTACAGATGGGTTATCCTGCCATCAGGCGGGTCCTCAGTCGGCCAAATTCCAAAGTCTAGGTCCGGCGTCGGTTGTCATCGCTTCTTCCCTGACATCAGTGCGGCAGGGGTATAAAAGAGGCAGCCGACGCCATTTTCTTTAGTTTTTCTTGCCCCAGATGTCAGGTGCCCCCAGAAGGAAGGCAAAACATAATGCTATGCAAACATGCAATATAGATAAGTCAAAAAACAGTAGTTGCAAGCAAATACACCATAAAAGAATACCCCAAATAGGTTGTATGATAAAGGTGTTTGTCATAAGGCCTGTCTTAAGAGGGGATGGAGGGAGGGTAACCTGGACTGCAGCTGTATGAGCACTCGAACATCTACATTTATGGTAGGTACAAAACTGTACTATGTTCATCGTGCATACAGCTGCAGTCATTACAGATGGGAAGAATCCCAAAGCTAAGTAAGGGTGGTAGGCACTAGGTGGAACTAGGAGGAGCGAGGATGCCCTGCAGGACTGCTGTGGCAAAGCCCGCTCTAGATTTAGAGTATAGTGGAAGGTGGTAGTAAGTGTGCACTGAACTCCAAGTAGCTGCTTCCAAAATGTCCTTGGTAGGGACCCCCCTGAGGAAAGCTGCAGAGGTAGCTGTGGCCCTGGTGGAGTGGGATCTGATGCATGCAGGCACAGATTTTCCATGAAATGAATAACAAAAGCGTATGCAGTGGGCTATCCATTTTGAAATTGTCTGTTTGGAAATAGCCTTTCCTTGAGCACCTCTAGCACAGGACACAAAGAGTTGCTCAGATTTCCTGAATGGCTTGGTTCTGTCCAAATAATAACGAAGTTGTCTGTGAATGTCCAAGGAATGTAGTAGTCTCTCCCCTTTGTTCTGCGGATTTGGATAAAAAGTAGGTAAGTGGATAGTCTGATTCAAAGCTACACTGGATACTACCTTTGGCATGAAGGTAGGGTTGGTTCATAAGGAAACTCTGTCCTGATGGAAAATGATGAAAGATTGCACAGCCATGAGTGCCTGCAGTTCCGAAACCCTGCGTGCTGAGGTGATAGCCAGAAGGAAGGCTGTTTTCCATGACAAGTATTGTAGCTCTGCTGAAGAAGCCGGCTCAAAGGGAGGCAGGGTTAGCTTTTCCAATACGAAGTTGAGGTCCCAAGCTGGAACTGGTGGTTTCCTTGGGGGTTTTATATTTTTTGACCCTCTGAGGAACTGCCTTAATAGAGGATGTGAGAATAGAGGAGGGTCTGTGTTGTATTGTGCAGAAATGGCTGAAGCGTGGATCTTGATGGAGGAGAAGGAAAGGCCACTGTTTAACATCTCAGCTAGGTACTGTAAAATTTGAGGTATATTTATTACCCAAGGATTCTGTCCCTTTTCTTGATTCTAGGAACAAAATCGTTTCCATTTAGCGGAGTAGGCTTTTCTAGTAGAAGGTCTTCTGGCCTCCAAGATGACATCCTGCACCTCCTTGGAGAGGAGAGTCTGTTGTGCAATTAAGGAATTCTCCATGCAGCTAGATTTAGGGTTTTGAGCTGGCTGTGCAGGGTTTTGTAGTTGTGCTGGGATAACAGAAGAGGAAATAGAGGTAGGATCCATGGAGGGGAGTGTGTCAGGCTCTTTAGGAGCGGATACCAGTGTTGTCTTGGCCAGTCTGGAGCAATGAGAATCATTTGTGGCCTCTCTGCTCTGGCTTTTAATAGAACTTTGGTCAGTAGAGGAAGAGGCGGGAAGGCATAGACTGTCAATGTTGTCCAATTGAAAGAGAGAGCGTCCACTTTCCAGGCCCGTGGATGATAGGTCCTTGAGCAAAATTTTTCCAACTGGTAATTTCTGTGGGTAGCAAATAGATCTATGTCTGGCTGTCCCCATGCCTGAGTTATCTTTGAGAAGACTTGAGGATGCAACTTCCATTCGTGTGGGTCTGTCATGTTTCTGCTTAAGTTGTCTGCCAGTGTGTTTTCCTTCCCTGGCAGGAATTGTGCCTGTAGTTGAATTTGCAATTCCAGAGCTGAGTTCCACAGGGTCATGGCTTGCCTGCACAGGGGGTATGAATGAGTTCCCCCTTGTTTGTTGATGTACCACATGACTGTGGTGTTGTCCGTCCTTATCAATAGCTGGCCTGGATGCAGTAGGTCTTTGAAAGTCATAAGAGCATTTTGCACGCATCTCCTTTTGGTTGATGTGTAGGTGCCTCTCTTTTTGGGACCATTTTCCCTGAATGCACTGATCTGCCATGTGTGCTCCCCAGGCATAGTCTGAGGCATCCGCTGTGATGATTTGAGTTGCCTGAGGTACACAGAAAGGGAGACCTGTGTTCCTTTGGCATGCTTGAGCCTACCACAAAAATTCCTTTTGAAGGCATGGAATGAGTGGTATAATTGTTTCCAAGCTGTGGCTGTGTTGAGACCATAAGTTTTTTAGGTACCATTGTAGTTTTCTCATATGCAGCTTTGCACATGGTATCAGTAGGATGCAAGATGCCATGAATCCCAGAGCCTGCAGGACTTTCCTTGCAGTTAGTCTGGTGAGAGTTGCCATTTTGCTGAAGTATAGAGACAGTTGCCCTTGTTTGTCTGGCCTGAGGTAGGCCATCTGGGTGGTTGTATTTAAGCTGGCCCCAAGGAAAATTATATGTTGAGAAGGTATTAGTTTTGATTTCTTTTTGTTCACTGTGTATCCCAGGAAGTTTAACAGTTTTATTACAAACGCTAGATGCTGCAATAGAATGTCCTTGCTGTCCGCTTGGATCAGGCAGTCGTCCAGATATGGGTAGAGTTGAATTTCTTGTAGTCTGCAGAAGGCAATTACTGATGCCAGGCATTTCGTAAACACTCTGGGCGCAGTAGATAAGCCAAAGGGCAATGCAGAGAATTGGTAATGGGTTGAACCTGTAAGAAATCTGAGGTATCTTCTGCAATCTTGTCTGATAGGGACATGCAGGTATGCCTCCTTGAGGTTCAATGTTACCAGCCAAGACTCCTTGCCCAGCATGGGAAGAAGCTGCTGTAATGTGAGCACCTTGAATTTTGGCACCTGTAGATATGTGTTTAGGATGGATACGTCTAAGATAGGTCTCCAATCTTTGTCTTTCCTTGGTACCAGGAATAGCCTGGAATAAAAACCTTGGCCTTGTTCTTTTGCAGGTACCTCTTGAATCGCTTTCATATCCATGAGAGCGGAAATTTGTCTTTGTGTCTCTGCCCTTTGATTTTGTGGCAGGTTTGGCATGCCTCTCATTTTTGGAAGGGTGTGAAAGTGGAACCTGTAGCCTCTGTCTATAATGTCCAGAATCCATTTGTCCTTTGTAACAATATGCCAGTTTTTTGAAAATAATGCCAGTTTTCCGCTCAAAGGTGCTACCATCTAAGCTTTGCTTGGCAGGCATAAGGGGAAGTCATTGTGTCTGTTTTCTAAATGACTGTGATCTATCTTCTCCACCTCTTGGGGTTGGTGCTTGCCACTGTCTTGCTCTGTAAGATCCTTGAGGTTGTCCTCTACCCCTTGGGCGTCTGTATCTGCCCCTTTGAGGTCTGTCCGTGGCTGGAAAGGACCAATTTTTTGAAGGCCAGTTTCTGCTGAAGCGTGGAGGTTGTACCTGCAGGAAATCTTTCACTGTTTGCATAGATTTCGCTTTTTCCTCCATTTTCTTTAGTACCTCCTCAGCTTTAACACCAAACAATACATCTTTTTGAAGTGGTGCATCTAATAACTTTGCTTTGACATGATCTGGTAAGGTTTGCTCTTTGAACCAGGCATGTCTACGTATAACAGACCCCGTGACAGCAGCTCTACATGAGGCCTCTAAAGCATCAAAACCACACTGCAAGGTATGTTTACCCACTTGCTCTGCACCATGCAACAAATCCTACAACTCTTTCAAATCTGGTTGTTCTGTTTGTGTCATTTTGCTTTTTAACTGGGATAACAAAAACTGTTGGTACTTTAACATATGGAATTGACAGTTTAATGCCCTCATGGTTAAAGTGGCAGATGTATACACCTTTTCCCCCCATATTTCTAATGCTCTGGAATCTCTCTCTGAAGGTAAAGGGTATTTAGCAGTAGAGGCCTTTATTCCCTTGGGACCCTGTGAAATAGTTTCTGGGTCAGCAGTATGGCTTTTATAAAGGAACTGGTGAGAATCAGGGACCCGGTAATACCTGTCTGGTTTAACAGGGGCTGGAGGTAAAGAATCTGGATTAAGGCTGGCTTCTGCGTACACATCCTCCAAAATATCTAAAACAGGAGGGATAGCCAGGGGCCTACGCTGGGGAGCAGTAGAAATTCCCTGAGCCTTTTCTTGGAGTCTGAGTAATCTTGACCTTCCCAGTGAAAGTGTTCCCTCAAAGTATGCACAGTTTCCCCAAAAGAGTAGTCCTCAGGGGGGGAGACCGAGGGAATAGACTCTTCAGCATCAGAGTCTTCGAAAGGAGAATAGGCATAATCCTGGTCCTCAGAATGTTCTGAGGTAATAGAAGCCTGGTCTGAGGAAGGGTAGTGTTCCTCCAATCTGGGTCTTCTGTCAGAGGGGGGTTGGGAACCCCTGATGAGAGATATCAAATCCTCAGCCATTTTAAGCATCTGTTTTTTAGGCATAGGGCCTTGGGAGGAGGTCTGAGGACCCTGTTTTTTAGTTTTCATGGCTGCTTTAGATTTAGTGAAGGATTTAATAGAGAAGGTGGAAGGCCTGAAGACGCCTTCAGAAATGGCAGGCCTGACTAAATTTTGAGTTTCCCCGCCAAGAGTGGCGTCAGTATCTGTAGTAGGAATGGAGACCAAGGATCCTGCGACCTCGGGTACTGAAGTCACCGGTAAAATAGATTCATCGGTAGTCAGGGGCTGCATAGGCGCTTCGCTGAGAACCGGAGAACCGGTAGTCGGCCTAAGCGTGGTCTCAGTACTCGGTGCGGATCTCGGATGGCGGTCCTTATCTTTGCGTCTTTTGCCGAAAACTGGTGTCGGAGTATCCGACGACATGATGTAATTAAATTTTTTGCCAAAATAATGTTGGGCGAACTCCGCATGGCGCTTAATAGTGCGCTTGTTGAACTTAGCACAAAAACGGCAGGTCGAGACGTCGTGGTCTGGGCCTAAGCAAAGTATACAGAAAGAGTGGAAATCCTTATGTGGTATTTGCTTCCCACAAGAAATGCAATTATTGACTTTGTCTGACATCGGTCTGAGGCAAGAAAAGTTTCCCCAACGGGGTACTTAGCTTTAAAAAAGACTTCGGCTGAAATACTTTCGTAAATCTCAGGAGCTGGCCGACCGGCACTTGCGAACTGCTTCTGCTTCGGGCACCGCGCGGCAAGAAAGACTGAAGAAAATGGCGTCAGCTGCCTCTTTTATACCCCTGCCGCACTGACGTCAGGGAAGAAGCGATGACAACCGACGCCGGACCTAGACTTTGGAATTCGGCCGACCGAGGACCCGCCTGATGGCAGGATAACCCATCTGTAACGACTGCAGCTGTATGCACGATGAACATCTGTCATTCCATTATGTTACATATAGGTTTCTAGGATGACCTCTGCCTAGGCTATAAGGTATTAGAGAATGAGTGACCTGTAGATCGTACCTTGACTGGAGAATGAAAGTTCTCCAGCAGGGTGTTAATCTACAGGTAATGCCTGCTGAAAAATAAGTCTGCTGCTTCACAGTAGCATATTAAGCTGCCGTGGAGCTCGGACTAAAGAGCCTAAAGGCTGCCATTATTTTACATTCGCTAAGCAGTGCTTTTGCTGTTTAGCAAGTGTAAAATAAAACATAAAAAATAATTAAAAAAAAGTATGTGTGTGTATGTGTGTGTGTGTGTGTGTGTGTGTGTGTGTAAAGAGAGAGAGAGTAAGACAGAGTGCAGGGTGAGAGAGATCGAGCGATCCCCAAGCAGCAGTTAAGAGGTTTGTGTACATCTTGACTGTATAGCTCAAGATATCTGGATAAGCCTAAAACAAATGGGGGACAAATGTTCAAAATACGAACATATTTTTTTAATGATGCTGTTACAAAATCAAAAAGTTACTTAAATATTAGGATTTGTGCTAGCATGCATTTTCTGAAACAGAGGTGTCTGTATGCATGTGTGTGTGTGTGTGCGTGACAGTGAGCAGAATCGACCACTGGCAGCAGCAGTGGTAAAGAGGTTTGCATACCTCACAGCCTTTCATGGACAAAATCTGGCTAAAGCCTAAAATGAAGGGGGAACAAAGGCTCAAAAATAAGAACAGATTTTAATTATTGTTTTTATAAAATTAGAAACTTGCTTAAATAATAGGATTTGTGTTAGCATGAGTTTTCTGAAAGAAATGAAAGTCTGAAACTGAAATATATGTCATTATTTAGTAACTTCAATCTCCAATGGCTGCCAACAAGCCAAACATTTTCGGAGCAAGGGACCAAAAAAAAAAAAAATAAAATAAACACCTGGATATTTTTTAAAGTGTTATATTTTGGAAGTAAAATGCCTCCTCTGACACCATTAACATATACTACAGGAAGTTTGAAACATTAGGTGGAGGAACTATTTTACATCAAAAATATATATAAAAAAAAATAATAATATACCTGCATATCTCCCAAATATGCAACAAAGTTAAAAGACTTAGGCTCTTTGCCTGGAGGTGTTGACTATAGGCATTTTTATACCCCAGTAGACTCCAAAGAATTTTTCCTCAGGTGGATAGCAAATGTTGAAGGTGTGACAGGCAAGAAAGAGGTAGCTGTGAACATACTTTTTGGGAGTGTAATGAGCTAGCAGACTTTAGGGATTTCTTGTGAAGCGTTCCGTCGGAGATGCTGGGTAAGTGGACTGGATTGACTAGGGAGATGTTTTTTGAGCTATGATACAGAATCAGAATTACCTAGACATAGTAAAGCCTGGCTGAGCCTAATTATGGTGGCTGCCAAAAAACAATTACTAGAAAATTGAAATCAAAATCTAGACCAACCTTACTAGAAATAGTGAATAAAGTAACAGAGATAAAACAACTGTAAATGGGATCTCTAGAAACGGGACAGAGCAAACTACATAGAAAAATATGGAATTGTGGGAACAATATATGCAGAGCAGGAGTGAGGTTTAAGAGGCAAGATTTGAATGAGCCATATAATGCTTAACTGACAATGACTGGGAGATTATAAGTGATGTATAATGTTTGCAACTACAGTTGTTTCAGTGGTGTCTGTGATGTATAATGTTTACAACTAAAGTGGTGTTAATGTTTTTTGTTTTTCATTTATACAAATGTAAGATTGTCTATGTCATATATGATAATTTAATAAAGATGTTTATTGAAAAAAAAATAAGAAGAGGCAATACAAGGAAAAAAATAATACATTAATAAAAAAATAAATAAGAAAGTAAAATGCAGCAATTTTACAGACAGCCCTTTCTCTAAGAGCGATAATGCCCTCCAGGGTGTGTGTTATTATGGAAATAATGCCCGCCCTCTGCCTGCTGTTTCAGGCCTCAGAATATCCCTGGGTGGGCGTTATTTCCACAATAACACACACCCTGTTCGGCAATATTGCTTGCGTTTCTGATAGTTATGTATGGAACTTTGTGTGGAATTTACTGAATATATAGAAGCATCACATTTCAACTGGGCATAAATAGGATCCAATCACACCCTCTCTGATATCAAGGACAAAATCAGTTTTGACAGCATTCACCCACCAGTTATAAAAGCATTACACTTCCCAGAACAAAAGTTATGCTACCTAGATTTCATCCAAAGCTAAAAGCATGTGTTCTGCAGAGATGAAAGTAATTTTTCCAAAATATTAGCCAACTATTTTAGGTACCATTAGCAATGACTCAACCCTCATGTCACCTTCATAGATCCCACTGATAAAACACATACTAAGCTCTCTCTTCTTTGTTTGAAACTTCTCACATCATCAGCCACCACATAATAAAGAAAGCCAGGAGAACTTTCTGGAAAGATTTTTGTTTCCATTTACACAACATCAGACAGGTGCTTGACAAGGTTTCTTCTTCCCAAATTTGGAGTGTAATCATGATGCTCCGTGCACTACAACACATTATATGTCAATCTTCATGCCATCCACAGCCAATACAGACCACAAACATCTTGTTTTCTACTCATAATATACATCTAGAAAAAATAATTTAGAAGCAATCTGTCCAGGCATTCAAGTACGCATGGGAAAGATGGTGAAGGCATAAGCTGGAATGGAGAGAAGATGGGTGGGCTAAATAAACAGTCTTCAGCTATTAAGTAAATTAAATTTACAGTATTTTCCTTGTTTATATTATATTCTTCTGATTTTCAGGCTGATCTTTGCCTATTTTCAGTGAAAGCCTGAAGAGAATTTCAACAAAAACAGTACAAATATAAAAGACTGAAATACAATTCAACACTAAAAACAAGTGAAGTAACATAGTGTCTTAAAGACTGGACAAAAATCTAAAATAATTTACAAAAATGACAATCCAAGTTGGGAGGATAAGAAACAAATTTCAACTAATAGTAGCTAGTCAATCATTATGATAAGTAGCATAACAAATAGAGGCAGGAGCCAAAAAATATGAAAACGTTTTGACTTACAAGCACCTATTAATATAACAGACATAGCAGAGAAATAGTATTAACATAATAGCTTCTTACCTCCTATAAAATTATCCAGCATCCACCTGCCTGTCCAGAACAAAAAACATTCTATACAACTATATTCCCAGTCGGTCATTGCAACTGAGTAACTAAAAACTCCTGTCTGTCTACAAACCTATCAAATCTGGTGGGAATTGTCTGTACACAAGGTTGCTAAGGCCTAAAACTCCTTACCTTTATCCATCAAGTCAATACCCTCCCTCACATCTTTCAAAACCACTCTGAAAGACTTCCCGGTGCTAAAATCTGGCTCTTTTCTTGCTCAAAACCAGGTAAACTATATCCCTAAAAGTGGACAAGTACCTTTTCATTTCTTATAACTCCTTACTCTTCCTTCTTCACTTACTTCCTTACTTCTATCAGATTTTCTTACCTGACTTTCTCTCTAACTATACCATAAGTCTGTTTTTCCCTAACTTCATATTGCAATTCCTATTTGTATTAGACTAACATACCTTTAATTTCTCTACAAACTGTCAAAAATATCTCTAAACATTAAGTGGTTGTCATACACCTTGAATAGATTCTTAACCAGTGTTCTATATTGTAAGAGGAAAAGAGGAAGGCCTAAGATAAGGTTTATGGATGTGGTGAGAGAGGACATGCAGGCAGTTGGTGTGAAATAGCAAGATGCAGAGGACAGGAAGAAATGGAAACAGACGATCCGCTGTGGCGACCCCTAACGGGAACAGATGAAAGAAGATGATGACTAATTTGTTAAAACTATTTAAACTGCAGATGTTTTTGTTTTATTTTTGAAGATTGTAAAATTATTGTTCTTAAAATGTTTTGTACCAACTTGCAGCTTTTTTCCCCAGGCAGCCACTGAAAATGGGCTTCTACCCAGTCAGACTTTCCTGATAATCAAACATCAATCAATCAATAAATATCAGTAGGGACCCATCAACACAGTATTTTTAGCCCTTGAAAGTGATTTTGGGACTTGGTCATCTGTAACAGCCGGAGGTGAGGCAGTTTCAGGTATATCTTGAAGGATAAACAGAGGCTTCCTTGTGTTTGTTGGACTATACATTTATGTTTATTCTGCAACCACATTTGGCTTCACTCCTCTCACTTCCAAATTTAATGTTTCCCAGTCTTTCTTGGACACAATGATTAGATACAGTTTTCTTATAGCTGTCCAAATTCCCACAGATGTCCACAGAAGGACCATCACTGTGTTATCTGACTTTGCAAGAATTCATTCAAAATCATTACTGAATTGTAAAAAGAAAGCTAGGAAATTTTTTTTTTTTAAAAAGCAGTCTTGTGTACCACATAGAGTTCTATTTGTATAGGGAACAAAAGTGTGAATGCTTTCAAATCTGTGTTTTTTTTTTAATAAAGGCAAAATTATTTCACATTTCCTGTAGTGCAGAACACTAATTAAAAAAAGGCTTTTAATTTGAGTAGTGGACAGATCCACATGGACCCATTTTAGCCACTGCTTAGGATCAAGGTCTGGATAAGTGACTTGTTTAGAGTCACACAAAAGGCAAACGGAGGCTGAGGGAATTGAACTGTACATTACTGGAAAAAGAAGGACCTGATAATAGCACAGAGCATAAGACTCTGCACTAACTGCAAGAGGCTGCTTTTTTTTATTTAATGCCTTAGTCTGTTTTGGGCTGCAAAATTGTTTCTCTTAATTTTTTTATATCAATTTTATTAATTAGAATTTTGCCAAATAAAAGATGGTGATATTTCTTAAATGCTGATACAGCAATAGTAGCCACTTAAACCTACTACATTTTTTTCTGAGTCTGTACTTCTAGAGTTTTGATTTATTTCTTCCTTAAAAATACTTATTTTCTCTTTCTCAAAAGTCTGTGCAGATGGTGTCTAAATAAAAAATGCCATCTGCTTTTCAAAATCTGTTAATGCACTTATGTCTCACCATTATGTTATGTGCCTGAAAGATACCCACTCTCTCAGACCGAGGATGATTTTGGCATGATGCCATGCCATAAGCTTTACTACCCAGGCACAATTAATGGTACTCCATGCTTGTGTTAGCCTGGGTGCTTTGTGGGATGTACTGGGCATGCAGAGGTTTCATCCTTGGACTGATACAAGGTTTTGTCTCTTCTCTTTCCATAAAACAATGCACTATCATTATACATTATGAGATATTATCAGTTACAGGTTATGGAGATAAGTTTGGATTTTGTTAAATCCCACGATTTCAAACTGCACATAATACTTTGGATTTTGTTAAATCCCAAGATTTCAAACTGCACATAAGACTGTCACCCACGAACATTATAGGGGAGGCAGTGGTGTCACAGGTTATGGCATTCCTCCTTGCCTGTTATGAAACATAACATCCTGAAGAACATCTGAATCATAATGAATATCCGAATCATAATGACCAGCCTTTTGGCCTGGCACCCCTAGCTTGTGCTAATCACAAGTCATGCAGACAAGAATACTGCTGTGTTTACTGACAGGGGGAAAGTGCACATCTACACAACACACACAGACACACACACACACAGACACAGACACACAGACACACACACAGACACACACACAGACACACACACACACACACACACATACACGTAACAAGAATGGATCAGTGATTCACTTATCAGGATGTGTTTGGCTGTAGAGGGAAACAGCACCAAAAACCCATATGGATGAAGAAAAGGTAAGATACATCCATTCAGAAAGTGTTCAAGCGAGGAACTGAACCAGAGAATGAAGCTCGGTCAGGAAGCATCACTAATTATAATATTACCAAGTTATCTCATCCTGACTCAGTCCTCTATATTTTGCTCTTCCATTAAAGCTTGTTTAAAACACATCTTCAGTTGCTTTCTAATAGTTTTAGCAAAGCTCACAAATAGTTAAGCCATGCTTGCACAAAATGTGTGCAGAATTTATTGCTGTAATATTTGTGCAAACTTGTTTTTGCTACAGGATGTATTGTTCTATGAAATCTTTTCTGGATAAAACAGATACAGGATTTTCAAAAATAAACTCAGCACAATTTGCATTCTCATTTGTGAGGAAACTGGTAGCTCTGTGTAGTCTGCTGGCAATGGTAGTGGCATATAACATGCATGCAGACTGGTTCTGGACAGGGCTACCCCCCAATACAACTGCACAACTATACTCTACAAGGGACATCTGCAGTCAGCTAAAAAATAAAATAACTGAAGGAAAATGAGGACAGAAAGTTCAGATTAATTAACATTCAGAACAACATCTCTCCTTAATGTATACATTCTTCCTTGAGGACCTTATGCTCCATTACC
Source organism: Protopterus annectens (assembly GCF_019279795.1). Taxonomy (NCBI): domain Eukaryota; kingdom Metazoa; phylum Chordata; order Ceratodontiformes; family Protopteridae; genus Protopterus; species Protopterus annectens. The sequence continues at coordinate 310,070,511 of NC_056733.1, read as the reverse complement.
AGTGTTATGATAATCTGATACCCCACGGCGCTAGGAGAGAAAAAATACTTTTAATAATTCACCAGTGTCTGCTTTTCAGTGCTGAATGAGAAAACAGAAGAAAAATACCAGTATTTATCATAATGGCCTTTCTGTTCCCATTTCATTTGTACAGATGACTCCCTCAGTTTCGTCACTTACCCCTTCCATGGGTGCAATAAGAAGGTCATAAAGGGCTCGAAGCGGGGGCTTATTGAGGGAGGAAAGCTTTCTGGGCAGAGAGGACGTGTTATCTTTCACAGGTGACATGGTGTTGCTGAACAAGCTGGTCATACTCTGACAACTCCTGCAGGGGAAATAAAAGACAATGAGCAAATATGTGAGATAGCATAGTATGTTGTCTCTTACACACACACACACACACACACACACACACACACACACACACACACACACACACACACAAAATACATCATTATGCAACTCCCTGAATATTTTGCGTTTTCCTACTCTTTGTTTTAACACTAGTAAGCCTCCAGGCACAGAGAAAGAATTACATTTCTTTACTGCTTTGGATTGTTTCTTCAATAATGTCATACAAACAAAATTAATATTTACTTTTCCCAGGTGCATGCTTGTCAAATAAGTTACATGAGTTAGATTTAATTATTAGAATTTAGGTACCAGGCTTAACATCACTGCAACACTGATCGACACTTCTTTTTCCAGGCACCTACGTGCCAATCCAAAGATCATGATTGCTATACCTTGGGGATCTCTCTTTTCCCTAAGACAGTGTGATCTTGGTGTTGATATATGTAGGTAGCAGGGAGGTGAGAAGTGCACCCCCCACCATTGTGTGGATGTATTACAGTTTAATCCCCTGCAACCAGGATCTGTGTTTTCTGCTTAGATAATCTTGACTGTGGTTTGCTGTGGAGTGATTCTGAGGTTTACAATTGCTGTTTTGTGACCCGATTGCAAAACTGTCACACTTTGATTAAGAAGTTTAATAATTACTACATGTCTAAAGCAATGCCTTGTGTTTTCGTAATACCTACAAACAATTTCTTTCCCGCACACAAGGCAAAGTTGTTTCACAAAAATGTATTTTTTCATTCTGCCTTCCTACAGAATAACTCATTAGCTGCAATGAGAATACTCGCTCAGATGAATACAGGCAACATCTAAACCAGTATCATGCTTGGATCCTTTTAGTGAAAACTCAGATAACCACACACACACACACACATATATATATATATAATTGTACAGAGCAGAACTCTTCAAAAATAATACAGTAGTCCATTTTTTTAGCATTCAAGCAAAAGGCTGTTAGAGTTTTCCAATACCAGTTTTGAATTTTGAAATATTTGCTTTTATGTGCTTAACAAAATATTCTTTGATTCACCTAGCTACCCAATATGTGGAAGCCTCTACAAACCTGGACATTTTGGTACTGGAGTCATGACATCCTATGGAGAGAGGTTAAAGAGCAGTATAATACTAAACTGTGTAGTGTCAAGTTAAGAGTCAACTCTGAAGGAAGGAGCACTGTTATACAAGCTTTTTCTTCAGCTTGCCAAAAGCACACCCTTTACCTAAACAAAAGTAAATGGCACAACTAATACAACTGCCCTATAATAAATATATACTGGAAAATAAAGTCCTTCAAGAGCCTTAGCTAATAGTAACAATCTTTATACCACTTTAGCCTTCTTGGATTTCTGTCTAACTCTAACTAGCATTACCCCACCACAACAGCAGGTAAATGGGAGCACCTCCACTAAGGCCGAGGTAGTAATATCCCCAGTTGTGCCCACTCATTCATCTAGCATCCATTTAAATACTCAGGCCTCCACAAAACAGTGAGAATAAATGGCCTAGTCACACTTGAACATCCATCGCCGATCACCGCCACCTAACAGCCCCGACAAGTCCCTGAGTTGCTATACAACCACATGCTATCTGGGTAATAGTTGGGGGTTTATCACTCTATGTCAGTGGATCTGTCAGACTGACCATGTTCTCAACACCCAACATAACATCTGATACAAATGAGTAAAACTTTCATGGCAAAATGGAAATGAGTGGGGAATCTGTCTATATCAAACAACCTACTTATAGGAGTTAGTTAGGATTATAGAAGGGTATGCTTGCAAAAAAGGATGGAGAAGTTGATGCCCTGTTTTCCTTTTCCTAAGTGAAGGAGATGTTGTTGCAATAACATTGCCATCAGCACATTGTGGAGCTTGGCTTGGTAGGACAGAGCTTGATGCTGTAGCATGCTAGTGGAAGAACAGCAAGTTATCAGAAACATGTATGCTCAGGACCCATGAACTGCCCAAGCCACCAGCATCCAGTGCATGGGATCTTTGGCTCACTGCTCCCCCCCAACACCCATCACTAACTCCCTGACCTGCATGTAGACAGCAGCCATCAGCTTTGTTTCATTTAGGAATGGGAAGAAGATGCACTGGGTAAAAGGCTACACAAAGCTATGGCTGGCAGGAGCAATGAGGAGCTCAGCTATTGGAAATAATGGGTGCCAGTAATTTCTAAACTCTTTAGGAATTTGGGATGTCTCAGCACTCAAACCTGAGACGCACCACAAGTGTGTAGCTTCACATTCAGCAGATATACTGTTACTTACCACATGACTGCTGTCTTAAATAAATAGATACACTGCATTCACTGGGTTCGTCTCCTCCCTGTTTGTGGTGATACAGCCTTAGTTCTTGAATCAGACAGTACTATCAGGATGTCAGATGTGTGGTTCATGCTACAGGCAATCAGATAACTCAACCACTCCAAAAAGTAGAATGCATTCCATAACCATTCCACTGATGGAAAGTAAGACTGATAGGTCTGTACTTATTTTGCATCGTTTGGAACACTCTTTTACAAGCCAGGGGGAGGGAGTCATTACTGACACCTTCCAGTCATCTGGACATCTACAGGTCTGACAGTGGTCCACACAGTCTTGCACCATGTGCCTTACTTTCTATGTGGGGTACGCCCATATGGAAATAGTACAATATCTTTTCTTTTCTGTAAATGCCAAGCTACAGAATTCATTCACTTTATCAACATGGTCTCTTCCTTCTTCAGAGTTAGTGTTCCCCATCTGGTAGCATAGTCTTTGGTCAACTTTTCCTTCTCCATAAATTTGAATTTTTTTTTATATTTAACCTGTACTGTTTTAGAGAGTTCCATATCCAAGTCTGCATTGTTCAGATGTACATTTCTAGCATTTGTTTATTGGTCACTTCCTAAACCTTTTTACTTTCATCACCACTAACATCTCGTTTATTCTTAAGTTCACTGTATTTCCCCTTATTGTCTTCCTCACCTCTCGGTTTAGCCCTGTACTTCTTCCTTGGTGGATTCATTCCTTAATGAACATCCACATGCTCCCCATTTCTCAGCATTTCTTCCCAATGAGCTGTGCAGTCCTAAGCCTCCATACTAATTTCCCATAACATGCTTAGAGGTCATGAACCATGATGTTGCAGGGAGACTACTTCCTCTTTTTATTTTATTTATTTGTTTATTTATTTTATTTGTCTATTTCATGTCTGCTTATGTCATTTGTAAATATCTCATCTGTAATATGTATTCTTTTTTATTACTTATCTGTCTACCTTGGTAATATGCTTTCTTTCTTATTACTTATCTGTTTACCTTGGAGCTTTTCTCCCCGGGCCACCACTGGAAATGGACATTAATCCAGTTGGACTATCCTGGTCAACAAATGTACAATAAATAAATAAATAAATATTTTATTTAACATTTGTTAACCATGAAAGTCTGACTGGCACAAAGCCAATTTTCAGCGGAGGCTCAGGGAGAAACTCGCCAGATGGATGTCTTTGTAATGTGGGAGGAAACCGGAGCACCTGGAGGAAACCCACATGAACGCAAGGAGCACATGCAGACTCCGCACAGAAGGCACTCCAGCCAAGAATCGAACCGGAGAACCTCTTGCTGTGAGGCGACAATGCTACAGCTGCACCACTGCACCATCCTCTTACTTCTAGTTCCTTCACTTCCTGTGATGGAAACTAGCTCAGTGGTATTAGCAGTCTGTGCTGGAATCCTCAGTTCCAGATCAGACCACCAGAGTATTGGGTTTGCATTCACAACAGTTTCTACATCGTTTTCTCCCCTGTTTTTCTACAGTTAGGGCACCTCCTAGTCTGCTAATGGAATACTGACACTCTCCACCTGCGCAGCTCCTCTCATTTTTCCTCACTCTATGATCTTGTTTGTGAGACTGACATCATCTCCTCTTTTCTGCACTTGCTGGGGTCTTTAAGATGACTGGCACCCTTCGAAACCCCAGCTATATACTGTAGCCAACCACCCTGGACACTAGGGTGGCCACATTACCTCATGTATACTGTATTTATCCGCAGATATGTACTATAGCAGCTAGAAGGATCCTCATTCCTACTATTACATATTGTAGCCAACTACCATGATAACTTCTACTATATACACTGTAGCCAGCCAGTGAAGGCCCCAAGCCCCAACACCAGCTAGATGTTATAGCCAGCGATAAGAGTAGCTATACCCCAATACCCAGCCTCAAGATTAACACTGCAGTTGATCCTTGATTACTTTTCATTTAGAGCCTCTTCTGGTGTACATCTTTTCTGTTCCTCAGCAGACAGCATCGCATTTATTTAATACATTTTTTAATATTTGTTAACCATGTTGGACCAAGTAGCCAGAGTTATCTACATTTTTTTCTTTGAAATTTGTAAACATCGCAATGAATTATGACAATAAAAAAAAAACTCAGTTTAAAAATTCAAAAATATGTTCTATTTCAGGAACATAAACAGCTGATTACTCTATTATAGAACAGAAAAGAAAGAAAAAGAAAACTATTTGCAGAATGAATAACGTAAAAAACACATTGAAAACTAACAAATAAGACAGATTTGATCTAAAATGTATTTATTTTAACATATGTTTACCAGAAACGTCTAAATGGGAGAGAGCTCATTTTCAGAGGTGGGGTAGGGGGAAATGCTCCAGACACGTGTCTTTGGAATTTGGGAGGAAACCGAAGCACCTGGAGGGAACCCATGTGAATTCAGGGAGGACAAGCAGAATCCACATAGAAGGCACCCCATCTGCGAATCAAACCAGAGAACCTCTTCCTGTGAGGTGATAACACTAACCACTGCACCACTTCATTGCCCATAGGCATACTAAATTGTGGAGAGTCACATATTACTGACAAAACAACTTAGTAAGTTATTTGTATAGTATTTTTCAATAAGCTGCCTTAACTTTGGTTGGACTTTATGATTTATAACTTTTAGGTTACGTTCCTATTGTAGAAATCTGCGCTTATCTCTTGAAAAAAGATGAATGCATTCCCAGAAAAATGGAGAGACTGGTTTCTTACAGTTTTTTGTTGTAAGTTTTTTTTGTGACACTCACACCACAAAAAGCTCTTTGAGATATATTTATACAACTTATTTACAGGAGTATTTCATAAAGACAAAAATGTATATAATAAATAACTCTTGGACCAAATGAGCCTGTGCAAAACCTTGGATATCCTTCAAAACAGAAAAATATATATTCTGAATCGGGTCTATATTACAAGATCAAAACTTTAGGTTGTCGAACACCTAAAGCTTGATCCATAAATAGCGAAAGTTGAAAACTGTAAATGGCCACTTCCACAAATTTTTCATCAGAGAAAAAAATTGCTTGGCTGTTATGCAGAATTTGCCCTTTTCTCCAATATAGAGCAATCTTGGAGTTGGTATATTTAGTTAGGGGGGTGGGGGCACAGCCCCCTCCCCATTTGGGTTTAAAAGTTTGGGATATGGCCAAGCAAATTCTTTCCCAGTGTGGAAGTGGCCATTCACAGTTTTTAGGTTTTGATATTTATAGATCGAGCTTTAGGTTCATAGGTTGGTACTAGGCTATTGGCCCTAGGGCCTATACAAGCCTAGCCATAAGAATTCCCTGGATATTTCTTCCCACAATATTTACTTCCCTGGACCCCTTTCTAGTGGGGCGACTGATGTGATTCCCAGGGTGAATTTCTTATCTCCCATCCAATTGTCAAGGTTCCTTTTGAAGAGGGCCAAGGAGGCGCTCTGCTTGACATGTATGGGCAGTCTATTCCAGAGTATGGGGAGTCTCTGGGTCAGGAACCTATCCCTCCAGCATGTTCTGTTCATTGTGATGACAAGATTTAGATCCCTGGAGCGTGTGACTCTGAGGTATTGGGATTTCTTTAAGTGGAGCATGTCCAGCAGCTCAGGGTTTGACATGGCCTTGTATGTTAAGCAGAGATCGCCTCTGAGTAGATGATATGCCACAGAGTATAGCTGGAGTTTTTTTTAGATGGTCAGCATAGGGCATCTGCTTTAGGCCTGTGATTCTTTTAGTGAGGTATTTCTGCGGCCTTTCCAGCTGTTGCAGATGTCTTGTGAGTTACACACCAAACGGGGAGTTGTACACTACAATGGGTCTAATGACAGATGAGTACAGTGGGACAATGACCTCCTTATTTCTGGATGAAAAGCCCTTAGTGATTAGCTATGCCATACAGAAGAATTTCCTGACTGTTGTGGCAATGTGGTTATCGAAGGTGAGACCACTGTCCACCTGTACCACCAGGTATTTCACTACCTAAAGTACTGATCTTGCAATACACACCCTTCAGAATCTGCTTTCAATCAATTTCCATATTTCTAGTGTGTGTTATTTTTTGTAAAACTTTTACTAATTTTTGTATAGCATTAAGGAAAAGTACTGTGTAGAATTTTCCAAAAAAAGTTCTTCCAAAACATTGTTACAGATTTTGTGGCTATTAAATTCAATTGTAGTGCAACAATCAATTTACCTTATAGGCATAGATGTTTTTTACAGTATAGGGAATGGATATAGCAAGTCCTGTAATGCTGAGACTGAATGGCCAAAAAAAATGGACTTACATATACCAAGTATGATATGGACATTTCTCAGAATATTCCTTTTTCTATGAGCTCCAACGATGTCAGCATTAGTGTGTGTATATATATATATATATATATATATATATATATATATATATATATATATATATATATATATATGGGTTCCTATGAGTTAAACGACACGTCGTTCCATCGACAGCCGGCAGATGGACTTCAAGTAATCGAAACGTGAAAGGAACGAAACCTGAAACCAACGAACGTGAGTTAACCGAACGTCAAAGGAACGAAAACCGAAATCAACGAAAGTCAGTCAACCGACACCGACGCGGAGGTAAGCGAAATGTGTAAGGGATGTGTATGTATGCAGTAGTGATGGACGTTAGGGTGAGAGTAAGGTAAGTGTGCGATGTACACGGTCTGTAGGGATGGGGTGGGTTAAGTGAGTTAGGGTTAGGGCTCGGGTAAGTGTGTAGTAGTGATATCTTGTGGGTTAGGGGTGGGTTAAGTGAGTTAGGGTTAGGGCTCGGGTCGGGTAAGTGTGTAGTAGTGATATCTTGTGGGTTAGGGGTCGGTTAAGTGAGTTAGGGTTAGGGCTCGGGTTAGGTGAGTGTGCGAGAGTGACGGACCTTAGGGTTAGGGTTTGGGTCAGGGTTGTCGATAGGTGTGCATGTCAGGTTTAGTGTTGCTTTGGTAGGAGTTTGGTTTGCTTGTGTTGTGTGTGTGTGTGGTGTTTGGAGTGGGGTCCGTTTTGCTTTTTAATTATTGTTGTTGTGGTGTGGAGTGTATGAGGTGTATATCGTAGGTAGCAGCGCGAGTATGTATGTAGTTGTGTATGTGTTTTTGTGGTAGTGATTGTACTTGCAGGTATGTGTTGTTTGGTGCTAGTATGTAGTTTAGACTTGTCGGTTGAGTGAGTTTCGTTTATGTTGGTTTTCGTTGTTTTGCCGTGTTGGTTAATTGAAGTCCATCTGCCGGCTGTCGATGGAACGACATGTCGTTTATCTGATATGAACCCATATATATATATGTCTGGGGGTGTGTGGTGGGTCTGATGTTCGATAGTTGCTCTTCAGCTGCATTTTCAGTCTTTTTTTCAGAATGTCAGCTCTCAGCATTATTGCCGAGTGCTGACATTTAAATAGAGAGCCAGTTTTTATTGAGAATATCCTTTAAATCAAAGGTTAAACAGCTTGGGAAGTCTTATAAATCTTTCTGGAGATACATATTATATAGTCTCATGAACATTTTACTGTCACAGTTTTATTTTGGCAAGGTTAGGAGGTAAAGCATCTTAAACTATACATGAATTATACTTTAAGATCATAATAAGCTCATGTTGTCATGGATACAAGGTCAGTGATTAGGACCACACCCAGCTGGTATGCTATGAGACCACAGAACCATGGGGACAAGATATGCAGTTTTTCCTTAAAGGCCTGCAATTTCTGAATTAGTATATGTATGCAAAGGGAGTGTGGAGGTGAAGTCAGTCATATAAGACTGCAGGGGGCTTGCCCTGTACGAAAACTGTTTTTATTTTTTAGCAAGCGACAACCTCTCACCCTCTAGCCTTATGTTTACAAGTACATGAAATCTGAAAGAAAAGAAAAACAAAAGACTCAGGAGATACATCAACCTCTGGAAATTAAGGTGGTAGCAGTGGAAAGAGTCAAAAACACTAAGTTCCTGGGGGTGCACATCTCAGATGACCTATCCTGTTTGACTCATATTAGCCACACAGTGAAGAAGGCACAACAATGTTTGCACTTCCTAAGGAAACTGAGGAAGGAAAACCTGTTTCAGTCCACCCTCAAAACCTTCTACAGGGGGACCATCAAGAGCATCCTCTCAAATAATATCATCGTTTGGTATGGTAACTGGAAAGCATCTGACCACAAGGCTCTCCTGAGGATAGTTGGACAGCGGAAAAAGTAATTGGTTCCTTGCTCCCATCCATGGATGATCTGCATGAGACTCAGTGCGTGGGAAGGGCTAGGAAGATAATCAATGATCACACTCACCCTGCCCATGGCATGTATTTCCTCCTTTCCTCGGGCAGGCGGTATCGCAGCTTACACTGCAAAACATCTAGACTGAATAGGGGCTTTTCCCTCTATCCATAAGGCTGTTGAATTTGAATGCCAGGCATGACAGTGAATAATTACATCAACATGCCACTTGCTGTGAAGTATCATCTACAGTAATCACTCTGGCAAACTGCTTCAATAACTGGTACAGATAGCCTGACTTCTTATGCTATTACTTCCTGAATGTGCAATAGTCAGGAGTGAGTCACCACTCCATACATGTGCAATATGAACATCAGACTATATCATACTACAATTGATGAAGTACAATTTTCTAAGCAATCACAATGTGAAGTCATACATAGTCTTGTAATACCTACTAGTATAACGCTGTCTAATGTCTTCATATCCAATTGTCATACTCTATTGTTTTAATATTTTAATTATTACTGTATGTGCATTAGTTTTACTGTCATTCAAACTATGTGTTCATTGTTATGTCTTGCACAGGGACCAAAGCATTGTCATTTTGTTCAGCTCTGCTGTGTATATCTGATCAACAATAAAGTTTACGTTTTCTTTGCCTTTGAAATGTGTGAGGATAACTGGAATGCTCTGGAACCAAACCCATATAACAAATAACAATAACCCACTATTGCACACCATATTGTAGATATAAAATGGTTTCATGCGCGCACTGTCTGTATATTAAAAATATATATTACAAAAAACATGAATAAATATCTATGTCTTTTTACGAGTAAGTACCAATCAGTTGTTTTACAGCCACATAAGCAACTAAGATCAATCACTTGTCAAAACTTCAAATAATGACATCTTATCCGTGTAACATTAATTTAGTGATACCCCAGCTGAAAATGCAAGTAGCATTACTTACAGATCCTGCTGTAATGGGCTTAGGGTTTAAAGGGGGGGGGGGGATTTCCAGGATGGAGGCATAAATGATTTTATTCATTTTTATTTTAACTTTTCAGCACTTGGCTGGCATTTTCTCAGTCAGAATCAAATTACTGGGTCTTATCTTCCAGCGCACAGAATGCATTTTACTGGACCAAAAACAGTCCTATATTACTTTTTTTTTTTTTTTTAATTTGAAGGTGCTATGCTATGTTCTTACAATAAAGCAGTGCCTTTTCTGCACTGCATCAGACAGTGATATAACAGTCATCATCAATCCAATTTAAAATTATGAAAATAGATTTTATAACGGATTAGGACTAAAAAGGTCACCACAAACATACAAATCTTCCCTTAGAAAATCTTATTTTACACAGACCTTTGCTGTTGATTATGTGAATAGGGTTTATTTCTCCACTTTTTACCAGAAACTATACATTGCTATATTGACATGATTAATTTATTGCTTAATTAATTAATGGTAGGTGCATCCAGATGATTTACGTATTTACCTTCAGAAATCCCAGCTCTCATGTATGGATTCATACATAATTACTATCCCTAATTTTGGGGATCATGGAGTAATTTGGTTGCATTTTCTCTACTGTGACTGAATAGCTGTAAAATCAAAGACATATAGGAGCTCTCTCCTGACCAGGGCATGAAGAGATATGCCTTTTGTATCCTTGGTATCTTAAAGGTTACAGCAGGGCTATAAATCACATCTCTTGAAGATACAGTGGCTGTGTTTGTAATCAAATAGTCTTTGCTTTCTTTTTAAAGCAGCTGCATAGCTTACTAGGCTGCGTTTTTCTTTGTTTTCCTGTGGCTACTGGGAATGCAGGGAAAAAATGTCCAGAAATACATAAAATAAAAGTAATAGAGTGAAAAGCTGATATATTACAGTTATTCTTCAGAGAGAGGTTATGAGGAACATTTTGCAATTTCAATGACATTATGAAATTCTCAGTATTATTGCATTCACTAATCAAAATCATATGAGTATTAGGATGTTCAAAAATGATCATTAATATGGCAGTAAGAATGTGAGTAAGTACGTCTTGTCTTCAGTTTTGATAATCAGGAAGAAAATACAAAGCACAAGTTTCTGTTTTCAGGAATGAACTCAAAGAAAGCAGTTGACTTGGTCAGATAATATGTCACTTTACTGTAAATGAAAGGTTTGAAGTGAATATTCCTGACCAAAACTGCAGCAATCAAAAAAATCTGTGGCAATTCTTGTTCTCAGAACACTAAAACTCATTTTGTGGGTGCCAGGGCAAGCCTCATGTGTGCACCCTCCCCGACTTACATACTCATTTCCAATGCTGCAGAAAGTCATGGAAAATAATTAGATTTTTCGGAACTGTGGAGTGACAGGTTTATTTTTTTTATTTTTATTTTTTATCTAAATTGCGATTACATATTATAGGACAGTGATCCGCTGAAAGCCGAAAGAAGAAGAAGAAGAAGTGATTACATATTATAGAAATAGCAAAACTGTTTTTGTTTAGCTGAAAGACACCCTAGTCCAACAGCATGCAAAAGGAAGCTGTGGTGTGAAATTCAGACTATCATGTTAACCACATGGGCATACAGATATATTGTCAGTGCAGTATAAAACAGTTCTCTAACAATATGCGTGGCAAAACAGAATTCTTTAAAATGTAGGAAACTAAAATTACTACCACAAAAGATATGTTGAGAAGCCAGTCAGATTGATTTGGATTAGATAACATTAAAATATGCAACATGGTTGTAAGTGCATGAATGAAAACAATTCCTGCTTTCCTGGAAAAAATTATGCAAAATGAAATTCCACTACTAATCTTTAATTAAAACAAAAAAAATAACTGCTAGAGATGACCACATTAGTTCATTCACTGTACTTGTGTTATGCACTGAAATGTATACGTGCATAGTATGGACAGACAAAATCTCTGCTCCAGGAAGATTCCTCAACCTGAAATGCCAGTATTATACAGTGCATTCATTTAAAATGATTAAGACGTCATTGATAGGGAAGGCACTCTCTAACCTGCAGTCCAAATAAATTCTTGGTCTCTTTCTAGGATTTGAATGAGTTACATAATGCTTAACTGCCAATGACTGGATGGTTTATAAGTAATGTATAACGTTTACAACTACAGCTGTTTCAACGGTGCCTGTGATGTAAACTGTTTGCAACTAAAGTGATATCATTTTGTATGTTTTTCATTTATATAAATGTAAGATTGCCTTTGTCATGTGTGTAAATTTAATAAAGATGTATGGAAAAATGATTAAGACATTTCTTTTTTAAGCAAGTCTAGTACAGAATTCTAATAGTTACCATTCAGTTGTGGATGATACTGGAGTAATCTACATTTAGTGAAATGTACTCGTGTTTAACTATGGTAGTCGTGGATAAATCCTGCATCATTCATAGTTAAATGCTGATTGCTACATCATTAATATAGTGCTTGATGTGATCTGTTATTTTATCCCCTTGGCTGCCAAACATGTAAGAACCAAGAAATGAACAAAAAATTACCTGTTACTCTTTATCAAGTGACAGATCATGTGGGTTATTTGAAAAACAATTCTTGTATCTGTCAATTATAAACTATAAGAAGGATCAAGCAAAGCAAGAGTCTTTACTATTTAATACCTTAAACATACTGTAGTGTAAGCCCATGGGATATATATATATATATATATATATATATATATATATATATATATATATATATATATACCCAAGTAGAAAAGCTCCAAGAGAACAATTTTTTACAAAATATAGTTTTAAAGACAGACTTTTGACATACAATTTCCACAGAAGAGACTGACATACATATTAACTAACAGATAGGATACATTTGTTCTCTACAATATAATATTACATTTTAGAAGATATTCCTAAGTTTAAGATTCCTGTGATAGATTTAGTATCAGAGTAAAAGCAGAGAGACGCAGAATAAGGCTCCGAGAGAGCAGATGATGCTCGCCATAGTTGAGAAGGATAACAAATTGATTCACTATATGTCTTCGCCTAGTTTTAGTTGAGAAGGATAACAAATTGATTTACAATATGTCTTCTCCTGGTTTTAATTGCTTATGGAAAGCACAACATTGCTGGGGTAGTTTTCCCCTAACTCCTGGAGAGATGGGATGAGCAGTAGATTAACAGTCCTCAGTGGGTACAGTACTATGATTGTTTGGCTTAGCAGAGTTACTTAAGTTAGGTGAAGTGTTCTAATGAGACATTAACCAGGGCGGATACATGAGCACAGTTGATTATTTAAAAAGTGAGTTTTAACAAGTTTCTTGAACTGTGATGGGGATTTGTTGTCAGTTATGTGGGCAGGAGGGGAGTTCCAGTTTTTTGCTATACAGTGGCTGTAGACAGACTTACCAGCTTCATTGCTATATTTGGTTACTTTGAGGAGATTTTGTGTGCTAGACCTCAAGGGCCTGGCGGTTGTATAGGGTTGCAAAAGATTTTGTAGGGCTGGGGTGTTTTCAGAGTTATGTATTATTTTGTGGGCTAGTGATAGTTGACTGAGTTGAAGTAGTAGTGGTAGTTCTAGCCAATTGAGTTTTTTAGGCATTCACAGTGATGTGTTCTGATGGGAGAGGTTGTAGTGAATTTGGCTATTTTATTATAACAACTATCAAGTTTGTTTAGGTTGGATTTGCGGAGATTTGTAAGCACGGGGGAGGCATAAAGTAGGGTGGATAGTAGGTGAGTCCTCACTATTGTAGTTTTGGAGTGGTCAGTGAGGATTTTTTTATTGCGAACAGTAGGCCAAGTTTTTTATGTACTTTTTATGGTTATAGAAATATGTAGGTCAAATCTAAGGTGATTATCTATTTCGACCCCTAAGAGTTTGGTATGATTTGTGGGGGTGATTGTGGTCTTGTTAAAGGAGGAGATGAAGAAAGAATCAGTGGGAGGTGTGGCTCTGTAGGAGCTAAAGAGTACTAGCTTTGTTTTACTTGGGTTCAGAATGAGCCTTTGGTTTGTAATCCAAGTTTCTGCTAGAGAAAAGCATTCTTGTGTTAGGGGGTGAGGGATGTCCATTGATTTGGCTGCACATATTATGGTGGTATCATCGGCATATCGCACTATTGAGACTTTAGGAATACAGTTTGGGAGCTGATTGGTGAAGAAGGTAAAAAGAAGTGGCCCCAGGATGGAGCCTTGGGGTACTCCTAGGGAGACTGGTAGGGAGGAGGAGAGTTGGTTTTGCCATGTAACAGCTTGTTTCCTTCCTTCTAGGTAGTTTTTGAATCAGGAGATGGCAGGGGTGGTAAGGTTTAGAGTTGCTAGTGAAAGAAGGAGTTTAGTGTGGTTAACCATATCGAATGCTTTGGAGAAGTCAAGGAAGGTGGCAGATACAAGGAGTCCGTTGTTTATGTGAGTACTGACAATGTTGGTGAATTCTGTTAGTGCGGCGGTGGTGCTATGGAAAGGTCTAAAGCCATGTTGTTGTGTTGCTATTAGATTATTTTCTAGGAGATATTTCATTAGTTGCTTGTGTATTACCCGCTCTAAAATTTTAGATAAAGGGGGTAGTATGACTATAGGGCAGTAGTTATTGAGTTCCAGGGAGGTTCCCCTTTATGTAGAGGGATGATATGTGATATTTTCCATAGCCTAGGTACTATACACTCGGAGATGGATCTGTTAATTAGGATGGAGACAGGATATGATATGGCTTCTGCAGCCAGGTGGAGGTAATCAGCGGGTAATTTATCTGCAGCTGGAGACGATGGTTTGAGCTTGAGGAGTAGTTTTTCAATGGATTTGGTTGGTTCTGGGTGGAAGCTGAACTTGGGGCAATTGTTAGTTGGAGGTGGGGGGTGGATTTGCAGGGGTGGGGATGTTGTCATAGGGTTGGTTGTTTGCAAGGGTCTGGTAGGTTTCTGTAAAGTATTTATTAAACTGAGTGGGGATGTCTTCTTGGTTATCTATTTTTGCATACATGTCTTTAACTATCACTTTTTTAAGTCTTTATTAGTCCATTCTGGCCAATAAAGCCAAATGCAAAGCAACCATATAGCTGAAACAGTGCTATGTCCTTAAGGGGTCATTTGCATATATCCCATGAGCTTACACTATGGGAGGGTTAAGGTATTATACAGAGTCATGTGGCTGTTGGCACCACTACTTCTCATGCTTATTATAGCATTACTTAATAGACAACGTCAGATCTGTCTTCTTCAATGGCGCCGGAACCATAGAGCAAGGGGGAGGAAGCACCCCCACACACACACTTTTACAGCTGCAAGACCATGGTGGCAGCATCTTCTTTAAGGAGGACCCATGCATCCTTATTTAGAATGGTCCCATACGTCTGTGCGTGCATTCCTGGCAGTCCTGTACGTCTGTGTGTATGTTCCTGTCTGTCCACCCAATTTTAAAATACGGTACAGCTTTAAGGAGAGTTAGTTTGCTGCTGCTTCCAGGTAACGGTGTTGCCCGATCATATTTGGTGTTTTTGCTGGGTGGGGAGATTGCTTCATATTAGTTTGCTCACATATGTTGCTGATCATTCTGGTGTGTGTGTGTGTGTCAGTTAGGTATACCTGGTGGTTACTGTTACTCAGGCTCAAACCCTGTACCTTAGGTATAAGAAAAAACAGCCTGAATTCTCTACCCATGCCATCACTTGTCATTCAAAGAGTCCATAGCTTTCAACTGTCCAGATTTTCACAGAATATTTGGCTCATAATTTTGATCTGTTAGTTTTAAAATTTGTGGTTTTCTGGCAAATCAGTGAGAACTGAATTCAATAAATAATGACAGCCCTTTACGTTTCAGTCTTCCTATCTTTCAGGAAACACACGCTAACACAAAACACTTTATTCTAGCAACTTTCTAAGATTATAGGTTCATAGGTAGGTACTAGGCTATCGGCCCTAGGGCCCATACAAGCCTAGCCAAAAAATGTACCCTGGCTTTCGCCACCCAAGAAAATTATTTTCCTATGCCCCTGTCGAGCAGAGCCACAGAAGTGATCCCCGGGGTGAATTTCCCATTTCTCATCCAATCATCAAGATTTTTCTTGAAGAGTGCTAATGAGGAGCTCTGTTTGACATAGATAGGTAGTCTGTTCCAGAGTATGGGAAGTCTCTGGGACAGGAATCTATCCCTCCAGCATGTTCTGTTTATTGTGGTGACAAGGTTAAGGTCCCTAGAGCGTGTAGCTCAGAGGGATTGGGATTTCTTTAAGTGGAGCATGTCCAACAGCTCTGGGTTTGACATAGCTTTGTATGTTAGGCGGAGATCGCCCCTGAGTAGGCGATATGCGATAGAGTAAAGCTGTAGTTTTTTGAGATGGTCTGCATAGGGCATATGTTTGAGGCCAGTAATCCTCTTTGTGAGGTATTTCTGTGGTCTTTCCAGTTGTTGTAGATGTCTTGTGAGGTACATACCAAAAGGGGCGTTGTACTCTATAATGGGTCTAATGAGTGATGAGTAGAGGGAACAATGACCTTTTTTTCTGGATGAGAATCCTTTTGTGATGAGATGAGCCACGTAGAAGGATTTCCTGACCACTGTGGCGATGTGATTATCAAAGGAGAGACTACTGTCCACCTGTGTCCCAAGGTCTCATCACATTTTCGGCATTAAGTAGACTACCAGCTATGTGGTAGTTCATGGGTACAGAGTTTTTACCAAAGGGGATGACAATACACTTTTTGGCATTGAGCTTCAGGCCATGGCTTTGACACCAGGTATCCGTCTCATTGAGGCCCTTTTGTAGTTTGTCCACATCGTTAGGAGTTTCGATTATGGCTCCTAGTTTGCAGTCATCTGCAAACTTTGTTAGCCAAAGACCTTCTGTGTTGGCCTGCACTTCAGAGAAATAGATACCAAACAGGAGAGGACCCAGGACTGAACCCTGTGGTACTCTACTTGTCACTAGTCTGATGTCGGATTTGGAATCCACTACTTTCACAGTGTGCGTTCTGTCCGTGAGCCAGTTGGCAACCCATCTTGTGACATAGGGATTTATACCTAGTTTAGTGAGCTTATCTATAATTCCAGAGTGGGGGATGGTATCGAAAGCCTTGGTGAGATCTAGATAAGCTGTGTGAACCATTTTACCCTTATCTATGGCTTTGGTGACTGCTTCAAAGAAGTCAATCAGATTTAGGAGACATGATCTGCCTTTTACAAATCCAAACTGTGTAGGGTCCAGGGTTTGGAGATTACCAATGTCTTTGTTTATGAGTTCCATGATGATACGTTCCATGGCCTTGTGGACCAGGCTCGTCAGGCTAATGGGGCGGTAGTTCCCGGGGTCCGTCGTGGCTCCTCCTTTGTGGAGTGGGATAACTGTCGCGGTGCGCCATTCAGTGGATACAAAGCCTGAGGTGATGCTATGATTGAACAAGCAATGTTTAAAATGTGTCCCTGGTTTTGGCCCATTGCCCCCCCAATAAATTTTGGCTTTTTCCAGATTTCTTGTGCTGCAAAGTCAAGAGATTTAGTTGAGTGTCAAGTGGATTTTACAAGGAGCTGAGAGCTTCAGGGGAAGAGAAGTTTAGTGCTGATTATGCCAAGTCTGTTTGCATTGTTAGTAGCACAACAGGTAGTATGCTTGCTTTTGATGCAGAAGGCTGTGGATTCTACTCCCACAGTATGCAGATGGATTGCTGATCCTGTACTGTGTTGTACTATAAATTGAGTGGATGCTGCAGCCCTGTGAATGTCCTCCTTTGGAGGAGTTACCAAGTAACTATGAACCTGTTTATCAGTCTGCCATCCATTCACAATTGCAATAGTACTAGCTTATCATTTTTTAATGTAACAGAGGCAATTCTTCAAGGGAAACACTTAATTTGTAGAGGAAACAATGAAATATAAAGTTGTTTGCTAGCAGTAGCCTCTTCATTAATTACAGATCCCTTTAATTTGGAATTATTTAGATGACTTTTACCTCTGCAAATATTGTGCATATTTACTGATACTGGTGAAAGGTAATGACAAAAGTTTGAGTAGAATTTTATGATAGAAGTGTTCTAAATTTGGCAGCTTTGTTATTATTGGTTCACAAATTTTGTTTCATTGCTTACTGGAAAAATGTTCAAACACTAAATTTAAAACACGATCTAACAAGTGTGCTGTACTATACAAGGAATATAATTTAATACAATCAGGAAGGTAAATCAAAGAAAGTATACATGTATGCATGGACCTAAAAATGTGTAAGGAGCCAATGGTTTGAAAACAGCCCAAAGGTAAGCTTAGTCCTCCACTTGCTAGATACAAAATGAATGTGGGTTTTCATGCCATTTCAATGAATGTGAGTTTCAAGGGCAAAGAAGTTTATTGCTCATGCTTAGTCTGTTTTCATTGTGAGACTGTTTAGTTTGTTTAACAAATGGTTATCAGTGTTTGTGCTATGTTATTGCAATATCTATAAGCACTGTAGAAGTAAATAAGAAAACAGTATGCACACTGAAAGGTTTGAACAGTATTTATGGTAACTGAGGAGAAACAGTTACGTAATGGAAGACTGGAGTGGCTGGAGAGGGGGCTGCTGCTGGAGGAGTAGGAGGTTTCTGCAGGAGGGGCTGCTCTGGGGGGCCCAATCTATTACCCTTCCTTTGTCCCAAACAATAACTGGTGCCAGAATCATGAATTGAAACTAAATGCCAAATAATACATTATTGTATCCTTTGGGAAGTCATCTACTCCAAGAAACTGCCAAATTGACAATACCCCCTGAGAAATGACCCAGTTGTTTGGCATTTGGGAACTTGTGTGTACAGTGACCTAACTTTTGACCAACATGTGCCCAGAGTCATAAAGTCTTTCTATATTGCACAGCTTATAAACAAATTGATTGTGACTTGATCTAGAGATGTTATTGTCCACCTTTACAATGCCCTCATTAGGTTAATCATTTTGTATAATGCCCAATTTAGCATGCATTTGTCCAGACCCTTGCAACAATTGGAATACCCACAGAGATACCTTACTAAAAGGATATGAGTCCTAAACAATCGGTCTTGGATGGACTACCTCAAAGACTTATCACTACACTCAGTATCCTACAGAGTGCTTAGAGGTGATGGGTCTGGCATAGAAGGAATCCTCCGACCTGATACTGATGGACATACTGAACATCAGCAAGTCAAATGGCATCAGAAATACTCAGTCCAGGTATCTAAGCTAAATGTTGTGGAGAGATGGATACATACTACAGAGGCTACCACTGTTCCAGAACAGACTATCCATTCAAGTAAAACAAAGCTCATCCCTGTCTATATTCAAATGCAACTTGGATCTAAGGATGGGTAATAGAAAACGTATTCCAGGATTGCCCCTCATGCCACTAATGAATAGAGGCAGTTCCTAAATGCTGCATCCCTTACATGGGCCCCCTCAAATTATCTATGGTATGATCACAGTTATTCTCAATAGGGCTAATGTACAAATATCAGCCATAGGATAGGTAAGGCCAACCAGGTAATGTTAATTCATGCACCCAAAGGGAAATTGGCTAAGTTAAAATGTCTTCCAAGTGAACCTACTTTGTGGTAGTAAATAGTTTTAAAAAATTGCCATTTTTAGATCACCAAGTGCCCCTCTCACCCCCAGCCCTCATCAGCTCCCTGTGCCTCTGGTCCTCTTTAGAAGGTATCCTAAGTAAGGTGGCCATAAATAGGACCAATCTGACATCTGTCTATTAAGCAATGCTACAATATGTATGACAAGTGTTGGGGACCAACAACTACAATTCTGTTTGCTGTACTTATGATAGCCAGAGCTGGTCAAAGGAGTGGGTAGGCTGGCTATGAATTGCTTGCATTTCTGGGGGGGGGGGGGGATAAGAAAATAATATTGCTGGAATGAACACTGGCAGAAGAAGAAGCATTCAGAACAACAACCTAAGAAGGAAGGACAGACAGTATTCCAAGCCCCATCACTATCCACATAATTATCCCTATGATACGTGATAAGCCCACACAGTCATGGATCCGCTGTACTTGAGTGAGGCTGATCTCTGCACCTCAGGATAAAATGGTGCCTCAGTATAGCAGTCTATAGCCACAGGCCTAAAGCTACGACCTCAACTGCTAGAGATAAAGCCAAGTCAGGGATAAATTAGTACTACTCACTTAGAAATTTGGATTACTGTGCATTTTGTAAAGAACAAAAATGCTTGTAACCATATCTGACACAGTTAAGTAATTGTATTTATTGGGACTACAGCAGAATATAAGCTACCTGGAGAGTGGCACAATGGAGCAAAACTTAATTAGTACCAGGGGTTGGCTGTTGGGAGGGTTTGTGAGTTTGGGGAGGACAGCATATTAACAAAATAACTATTTCTACCACTAGGTAGCAGCACAATATAGCTGGTATTTCTAGCTGACATCCATTAAGACTCTTAAGAGCTCAGTTTGGTCATGTAATTCTAAGCTGCTAATATTTCAGTATTCTGCTTTTTACTTTCCTCTAACAATGTTCATCAGCATAACGGCAGCATGTATATTATGGTAGCATATCCGATCATTTTTATTAAACACCATTCTGTTTGCTAAGTCCTGCCTCTGAACCCACTCTTCATGGTATAAATGTTTATCCATATTCAGATGGCATCCATATCTTTTAAAAGACTTTATTTTGGAATTAAAATATCCATTTTGTAAATTTTACAGGTAACATTAGATATGCTTTCACTGTAACAGTAATTAGGTAACAGTACTCCCTTCTAAAAAATCAGCAAAGCAGATTGTGTGTGTTGGGTGTTTAGTTATATATTTTGAATTTATTAACCGGGTACACAGTCTCATTAGGAACAAGTACTGCATTTTAGAGTGACCCAGAAGCACTTCCTAGATAAATTACTTAGTCACACGATGTTTGTAGATTTGAGGGAATCATCCCATAGTTACAATCTAAAGAATATTAACACTATATACCTCGAATACTCCAAAGCAAACAACCACACACACACTAAGTAGCTATTAACTAACATATAAGCTCCTCTGAAAATGTACCCTCATAAAATCCTCCAAAGCTAGTTATGAAAACAAAATCGCCACTGATTCTAAAGACAACCACAAAGCATTCTATAGCTATGTCAAGAATCTCAATGCCAACACTCAGATCTGCTCTGAGTTACAGCACAATGGCACTAAATATACAGAACCAACTGATATTGCCAACATCCTGGCAGATAGGTTCAGTGTTAACTTTACCCCCCTCTCACCACCTAAAGGGCCCATCTCTACACAGTTCCTGCAATCACGGCTGCACAGGTAAAAACCTCACTCTCCAAAGCCAAGAACACAGTATCCACGGGACCTGACAACATCCCAGGCTGCTTTCTACATGAACTACAGAATGAACTGGCACCCCACCTAAGTACCATGTTCAGTCATAGCCTCACCTCAGGCTTTGTTCCCATTGAATGGCGCACCGCAACGGTTATCCCACTCCACAAAGGGGGAGCCACGACAAACCATGGGAACTACCGCCCCATTAGCCTGACGAGCCTGGTCTGCAAGGCCATGGAACATATCATCATGGAACTCATAAACAAAGACATTGGAGATCTCCAAACTCTGAACCCCACACAGTTCGGGTTTGTAAAAGGCAGATCATGTCTCCTAAACCTGACAGACTTCTTTGAAGCAGTCAACAAAGCCATAGATGAGGGTAAGGTGGTTCACACAGCCTATCTAGATCTCACCAAGGTGTTCAACACCATCCCCCAGTCTGGAATTATTGATAAACTCACTAAACTAGGTATAAATCCCTATGTCACAAGATGGGTTGCCAACTGGCTTACTGACAGAACCCACACTGTGAAAGTAGCAGACTCTAAATCTAACTTCAGACCAGTGACAAGTGGAGTACCACAGGGTTCAGTCCTGGGTCCTCTCCTATTTGGTATCTACTTCTCTGAAGGCCAACACAGAAGGTCTTTGGCTAACTAAGTTCGTAGATGACTGCAAACTAAGAGCCATAATCGAAACTCCTAACGTTGTGGACATCCTACAAAAGGGCCTCACTGAGACAGATGCCTGGTGTCAAAGCCATGGTCTCAAGCTCAATACCAAAAAGTGCATTGTCATCCCCTTTGGTAAAAACTTTGTACCCATGAACTACCACATAGGCGGTAGTCTACTTAACACAGAAAGTGTGATAAGAGACTTTGGGACACAGGTGGACAGTAGTCTCTCCTTTGATAATCACATCGCCACAGTACTCAGGAAGTTCTTCTACATGGCACACCTCATCACAAAAGGTTTCTCATCCAGAAAAAAAAGAGGTCATTGTTCCCCTCTACTCATCAGTCATTAGGCCCACAATAGAGTATAACACCCCTTTTGGTATGTACCTCACAGGACATCTACAACAACTGGAAAGGCCTCAGAAATACCTCACAAAGAGGATTACTGGCCTCAAACAGATGCCCTACGCAGACCGTCTAAAAAAACTCCAGCTTTACTTTAACACATATCGCTTACTTAGAGGTGATCTCTGCCTAACATACAAAGCTATGTCAAACCCAGAGCTGTTGGACATGCTCCACTTAAAGAAATCCCAATCCCTCCGAACTACACGCTCTAGGGAATTAAACCTTGTCACCACAATAAACAGAATATGCTGGAAGGATAGATTCCTGTCCCAGAGACTTCCCATACTCTGGAACAGACTACCTATCTATATCAAAAAGAGCTCCTCATGAGCACTCATCAAGAAAAATCTTGGTGATTGGATGGGAGATAGGAAATTCACCCCAGGGATCACTTCTGTGGCTCTGCTTGACAGGGGTATAGGAAAATAATTTTCTTGGGTGGCAAAAGCCAGGGTACCTTTTTGGCTAGGCTTATATAGGCCCAAGGGCCAATAGTCTAGTACCTACCTATGAACCTATGTAGTTAAATACAACTTCTGTTAGGCTGTCTACACTTCTAATTTCATCACTTAAAACCATTCTCTTTTACATTTAAGTGATATTTGAATAGTTGCTGGACTTTATAATCCATTTATGATAAGCAACAGAAAAGAGGATAGAGGAAATTGCTAACAATTGAAGTGACTGCGTAGAGTTTAACAACACTTGCCATCACGTTACATATTCTGCCTACAGGGACTGTTTCCTATTGCAGTTAGACAGTTTAACTGTAATGCAGATTTGCTGAGTCCTGCCTGACAATAACAACACCATTCTTTCCCCTCAGTAACCCATCTCATCTAAAGGGAAGCAGAAATGTTTGGAGAGAAGTCAGTGAAGAAGATAACATTAGAGGAAAACAAAACAGTACGCCGCTACACTCGTGGAAGTAGGAAGATTCAGCATGACATGGGTTTAATAGGGTAAAACAAAGATATGTTAAGATTAGGGCTGTAGATGGAGTTGTTTATGTACACCTTTACAGTGGCACGGTGTGAGCAGATACACTGGGTGGTGGGTGGGACAAATGAACAGATGGGTATGTTACTAATGAAAAAGTAGATAGGGTACTTATGGGACTCTGGAGGGAAAATGAACCCCAAAGTTTATATAAGTTGGTTCCCAGGATGCAATAGGACATGGTTATATTACTTGGTGAGCTATAGGCAAAACTGCAAATCCTCACCTTAGAAACATTTTTGTTTGTTTGTATGCTTGTTTCAGACTATGATAACCTGTTTGCTCTCCCTGGGTGAGAGTCCTATGGTTATTCATTCTGGGGGCAAATGATGACTGTTTTGGGATGGAAGTTCTCTTCAGTAAGGAGTATTAGGATGTTTGACTTAGCTGTAGCTCTTCTTGCATGTTCACTAGTATTCAAGGAGTTTGTATATGCAGGGCATGTGTGATGCACTGCCATGCCTTTGTGAGGTGTATTAAGTAGGTCCTGCTCCCTTGAATATGAGCATGTCCATGTGATCCCTGGTCTACATCATGGAGTCTATGACACAGTGTGCCTCCATGCATACTCCTTTCCCTGCCCATTAAAAACAGCGGAGTAGGCTAACCCTTGTTGCCTCCTCTTCCATCATGCCAGTTTTAACAGGCAGCCAAGCTGATAAGTGAATTCAGGTTACTGGGTCACAATCAAGGCTTTACCTCTACACACCAGCAGAGCTGCCTCACCTCAATAAAGGGAGTGCTGCACGAGATGGAAGGATAGGGAAGTAGCCCTCATGGGCAGAGGTGTGACTGGAAGATGTGGGGCAGTCAGAGAGCAGGTCATGAGATTGAAGGATAGGGAAGTAGTTCTTATGGACATAGGTGTAACTGCAAGATGTGAGGCAGATAGAGAGCAGGTCATGAGGCTGAAGGATAGGGAAGTAGTCCTAATGGACACAGGAGAGACTGGAAGATTTGGGGCAATTAGAGACCAGGTCATGGGACTGAAGGATAGGGAAGTAATTCTCATGGACACAGGAGTGACTGGAAGATTTTGGGCAATTAGAGACCAGGTCATGGGACTGAAGGATAGGGAAATAATTATCATGGACACAGGAGTGATTAGAAGCTTTTGGGCAATTAGAGACCAGGTCATGGGACTGAAGGATAGGGAAGTAATTATCATGGACACAGGAGTGACTGGACGATTTTAGCCAATCAGAGACCAGGTTATGGCACTGAAGGATAGGAAAGTAATTATCATGGACACAGGAGTGACTGGAAGATTTTGGGCAATTAGAGACCAGATCATGGGACTGAAGGATAGGGAAGATGTTAGTTTGAGATGAGGTTGTGCAGGCATCTACCGTTGTCCTTTGATGGCACTGGTTTGCGATTTAAAGTTGAATATCAAACACAAAGAAATATAATGAAACGCTTGTTTATCTACATCATATACCTCTCCCACAACAAAAAATTATGACTTTGGCATAATTTTTAAATGATATTTAAAAAAAGGAAATGGGGTGTCATTTTAAATGTTTATTAACTGCCCAAGCTGACCATAGATTTTAAAATGATCTCCCATTTCAGCTTACTTCACAGGTACTTAGCATCTCAATTTGATTTTTAAAAGAATGGTTTGGGTTTGTTGCATGGATTATCTCAGTGACTGAGATGAGGCACAGCTATATCTGCATTGACCCTGTATACAAAAACAGCAAATATAAACTCTCTGACCTCAATAACAGCCTAAGTGCTATAACATGTAACAAATCCAGTGGTGCCATTGCAACACAGAACATAAAGTGGATGACTGAAGTATGTAATTAAAAAAATGTAATTACTCCAAAGTTTAGACAAAAATCCAACTCTGTGGTGTAGGGGGACAAATCTCTTATTAAGTTACTGTCAATCAGAGTTCAACCAGTGGCTTAGGTGCCCACAGCAGCTGACTTGGGAGAATGGAAGTGAGTGGACGTTGCCACCTTGCCATTCTAGGGGGAGAGCTGCAGCTTAAACCATTTACAAGGATGACACCTAGTGGTAGCATTCGGTGTTTCACCCAAGGAGTACGGCCCTAAAGAGACTGTACTGTCATGGTGCACCTGTGTTCCCAGGTCTCCTCAGAGGGCAGTAATGAAGCCGTTGATGGATAGGGGTGTACTCTGTCTGGGGAGTGGGTAAGCTGCCACATCAGACCCAGCAAGATGGCCCACTCCCTATTGCCTGACTCTCACCTTTGGAGAACAGATGAGCTTACTGGGCCCTTACCTATTCCACCAATGACCATCCTCCAAACCAATGGAACAAATAGGCTGACTAGATGACAGTACTGGTGCCAATGGGTGAGGTCTTGTGTGTGTGTGTGTGTGTGTGTGTGTGTGGGGGGGGGGGGGTTGAGCATCGGTTAAAAATGAATTATATACTTGGCATGTTAATAAAATGTTCATTTTTTTATATATATCTCTAGCATTTATTTTCTTTTTTAACACCAAATGACTAAAAGGTTCAGATATTGCCATAATAAAAGAAACATGGTCAGCGATACATAAAGAATAGTTTGTTTTGAAAACCAGGTTCATGATGCCCAGAGGGGCAATAGCACCAAAAGCAGTGGCAGGGCTGCAATCAATAACTGGGGTATGGAAAGGTACACAACGCACTGACTCTGATGTTGGAAAGGGGAGCAAGGGATCACCTGCAAGTAAGCAGCAAATAGATATCACAAAGTAAAGGGAAGAACAATGAGGACGGGCATAAAATCAAGGTCATCTGATAAGCAAAGAGAAGGAAACCATAGTCATGTAGCACCGTAATCATTTGGCAATGATCTCCAGGAGTACCCACAGCCAGGATAAACACAGCAAGGGGAAACCTGAAATTCGAAATGACCAGAGCAAGGCATTAAATCCCTGGTGACCTAGTCCTGGACAGGGCAGAGAACATGACAAGATGGACTGGAGAACCCTTTATATACTATATATCAAGACTTCAGCAAGGTGTTTCTCAAAGCACATTATAGCTGAATTTTAAGAAAATTAAAGGCTATGGGACTAAAACCTAAAATGGTGGAATAGTGTGGAGTGAAAACTGTTTGACTGAAAGAAGAAAGAGTTTGTAGAGGGGAACTGGTGAGAAAAAGGCAGGTAAGCAAAAGAATTCCAGAGGATTCAGTGTTTCGGACAGTCCTAGTTAAATATACTTATGCTGGATATTGCACTGAGCTAAGCAAGGAAGACCAGCTTAAATGTGGTTAACACAAGGGCTAACATATGACAGCTGCAGAAGTGCTGGCTGAGTTACAAGAATGGAAATCCTGAAATCCTGTGAGTTTGTATTCATCAATGAAAGTAAAGTCAACTGAATAATTTGACTCTGAAACAGATCAGAACAAAATAAAACAAATAAAAAAGGACTTGGGGAGGTGTAATCATCATAACCCATGAGCTTAATTGCACCAATTCCAAGGTTACACAGGATCCCATTCTTTTTTTAGTTTGTATGCACTACATCTGACAATAGTCCACCTCTAGAACTGCAGATTCAAAAATCAATAATTACACAGGCAGTTAAGCAAACACACGTGTATTAGAAGACATTCTAAAAATTGACTGGAGACCCACTTTGTGTGTGTGTGTGTGTGTGTGTGTGTGCACTCACACATGCGAGTGTGGTGGGGGGGTAGAGAGGTATGCAAGGAAAAAGATATGGTGTAACAATTGCCCTTAAAATTAATCATGTTATGCAATATGAATGATAGTTGCAAAGGACAGTAGGATGTTAGGAAAGCATAGCGTGTGAAGTACCTTCTAAAAACGACAAGATTATCTTTGTGTTTTACAAGGCGTTGATAAACTTACACCATAATACTCTCTGTAGTTTTGGTGGCTATACAAAAGAAGGGAAATTATGCTAACAGAAACCATTAAATGCAGTTAATAAAGTGAATGGAATGGAAAGCTGGGTATGAAAAACAGCCACGTGATGTGGGCATGGACCCTAAGAAGACAGGAAAGAAAGGAAGTATATAACATTGACTTACCATGTGTGGGCGAATAAAAAGGGAGAAAATGAGAAGGAAAGATTGAGGAATTCAAAAGGGACAGGGGAGGCAACTGAAAGGGGAATGGATCACGGTAGACTTGAGAAGATACGATTTCAATGAGAAGGTGGTAATGCACTGCAATGCATTACCTCAGCCACCAAATTAGCATAACTGTGCTTGGGCAGAGGAGAGAAATTCTGGAATAACATTAAGAGAAGGACAAAAATGTCAGATACCTAGATTGACAGATTCTGCAGAAACATGTCTTCTGACTGGCATCTTTGTAGTTTTGTACAGATTGAGGCCGCGGTGGTGCAGTGGTTAGCATTGTCGCCTCACAGCAAGAGGTTTTCCCATTGATTCTCGGCTGGAGCGCCTTCTGTGTGGAGTCTGCATGTCCTCCCCGCAGTTGAGTGACGTTAAAGACATGCAGGTAGGTGTATGTGTGAATGGGTGTGCCTTCTTTGAAGGCTGGGCGTCGGGCTGGCAACTCGGCACCGTAAAGATCCACTGCCAATCATGAGCGGACCAGAGTTCCGCTGTGGCAACCACCAACCGGAAGAAGTCAAACTATTCTGCATATCTATGGTACCATAATATGACACAGAATACATGTAAGTAGTCCAAAGAAAAACTACTTCAGTGTTATCATAAGCTGCTCTTAAAAGGTGAGATACGTTTCTGTTCTAACAATGACATTACGCCTTTGAATTCCACAGAAACAAGTATGCATATACCTGAGACTGGGCGCAATGAAAACAATTTGTCCCTATACCCACCAATAAGTCTTCATATGTTTGCGAATGCTGGAGTCATGCTTTTTGAATGCAAGCTTTGAAATAAAACCGATTGGTGACAGACTCACCTAACTGACTCATATTCCTAATTCTAAAATTATAAAAATATACTATGCATGATTTTGGTTGCTTAATAGTCTTCTTTTGTGCTGTTTTACTGGTCACTGCTTATCATAACAAAAAGGTTTAATGGCAGACAGCAAAGGCTAAGAAATCCATCAGACTATGGGAAAACTCACACATTCTGATGCTTCACAACAATCACACAGCAATGACTGCTACTATCATCTTGGTGAAAACCTATTCCTCAGTGATGAATCTGATGAAGGAAAACAAAGTTGTAATAGAATACAATTCTGGAACTCCAGCAGGTATCTGTAGACATGTAAAGAATGCAGCTTTCAGCTTGCAGATCAGCTCAGCTCTTAACAGAAACAAATAACTCAGTTATTACATTTTCTTCAAAATATTTGCTCCTACTCAATTAAACGTGTTACCTAAAGATATTAAAAACTTTTCAAGTCCTCTTCTCTTTAAAAAGTCCATCTTAAATATCTTTCAGAAACCTTTCTGTGTAAATAATATCTTGACAATGGTTAATGCCAGGGCTGAGCCCAAACTGTACGTTTTCCTCATTATTCTGTTTAAAGTGACCCATTTCAGATTACTCTCAAGAAGTGAATTATCTTCACTTAGCTTGATGCCTTTTTTATTTCATGCAGCAGCCTTGTGTATTCTTTCACAAATGTGTTTACGTTATTATTCTACATTGTGAGTGAAAAGGGTCTTCATAGTAGCCCGTCTATCTGGTTAGGAAATTATACATTAGCTGTACAAACAGATACACAGACAATCGTAAATGTTATTTTTTCCACAGATGAACCTAAAATAGGTCCTGATTGATCAGTCTTCTATCTACCCTGGTAAACACATTTAAATAAATAAGATAATATAACACAATACCACTACAATTTCAGGTAAACACAGCATTCTGCCATCAAGTCATTATATATCTGGGACTGTAAAATCCTGTTTGATGAGCAACAAGATGTTAGAACCCTCTGTAAAGATCGGGCAGATTTGGACATACAAAACAGTGTGGTTTCATTCTTAATGTTCTACAAATCTTCAAAGTCGGCTATAATTATGTATGGGTTGGGGATGACTTATTTTGTGAACAGAGATGACTGCTTCTTTTTACCGTTTCTTCTGTGAAGGTTGTACTTTGTACTACCACAAAATTGCTGCACAATAGAAGCCCGGTTAATGACCTGTGTGTGCTACAATGTTTTCTGACTTTTGGCCACAAGAGGGTGTGCTCTCATTACATTAGAGACATGATTATTAAAATATGTATGCAGCAGCAGATGTATTAAAAAATATCAACTTATAACTAATCAGAAAATAGATTCTTTCTTACAGATACCGGATATAAAAGCATCCACGATGCTCCTGTATTCATGTAAAAAAAAAAAAAAAAAACAGAGAGGAAATGCTCCTGCATGAATTTTTGGTTCATTCTTGGCTACATTACAAGCTCTGTGAGTAACGTAACAGCTGAATGCTACAGAGAGATATAATGCTGACATATGTTATCAACTCTGCAGGAGTTCTACAGTTTAAACATTTTGGGAACTTGCTCTTCACGTAATTAAAATTAAAAATACTGGGATATAACACAAATCTATGAAAGAAGATTCTGTGTATCAGAAGAAATTATGCATTTCATTAACTTCAAATAGCAAACTAAGTTCTCATACAGACATCATAAGCAAAATGAATAAGGACATCCAATAGGGGCATTAAACATTTGCAATTAGTCAAATGTAAGCTGAGACAGAATCAAACCAAGTGAGACAATTTTAATAAATAAGCGACACAAATGCACATTTTATTGCACAACAAGAAACTAACAACAAAAAGCATACCATTTTTTATTATTTTTTTCAAAATGTTAGGATTCCAGTCTGGAACAAAAAGCAGTCCAACAAGCCAAACGGTGAATTAGTCATGGGTTAGCTTATGCAAAGTTAATCAGTTGCACTTTCTGATATTATTTCTTGAGTCACACCTTAACCAATAGTTGTCTGGTTCTCACAATTTCTACCATTTAGCAGCATCCAATCATTCTCAAGGGAGAAAAATGCCTCCACAGCTATAGTGAAACACAGAAAAAAAGCTTGGTTGTCGAATTTTTGTTAAGGGAAGGGAAATTCATGACTTAAGGCTTTTGGAATGCTTTCCTATGCATTTTCTAACAATTTATGCATTTCAATACCTTATTTTTCTTGGGTAAGTGTTGAGATGGCTGTGATTTACATGGGGCAGTATTTTACAACGGGATACTCTGAATCAACTTTCAGTCAGCAAATTCATCTGAATCCACACACTATGAAAACATAATATTCCATTATGCATTTTTATCCCCTTCTCAATCTTCTCCCCCCTGCACTAATATAGCAATGCTTGCTAACTCTAACCCTGCCCCTAACTTAAAAAAAAAATCTTTCCCTAAAACTACCACAAAACAAGACAGACTCACACACAGGCATCAACACATTAACACATACATACATACATACAAACACAGCTAAAACTGTTCCTTTACCTAATCCTTACCCTAAAACACACACAATCACACACACAATAAATCTATCCCCTTCCCTAACTCTTAATCTAATCCCAACCTGCAGACATTCACCTCCCACTTATCTAATATAACAAAGCATACATTGGATAAAATGTTCGCTCGATACATCAGACATTTGAGCAAACAACCCTGTATTTCCAGATGCCAATCAAAGGCAGGAGCAATCAAATACACTGCACTTTATATATATATATATATATATATATATAAAATTTACATGGGTCTACTTTACATGATCAACATCTCAAATATTTGAATTTCATATTGCCGAGACCATAGGATCGAACATTTGAAACAGCGACCATGTAAAAAAAATAAATAAATAAAAAACTAAATGTGTCTAGCAGGGGGGGCAAGCTGTCCTGCACCCCCCACCACACCCCCCGCTACTTAAATATACAAACTCCAAGATCTCAGGGAAATTTTCCCCTCCGCACTGTATGGAGATCTCCATTCAGAGCAGTCAAGCTGGTCTCGGCCATATGAAAGTCGAGCTTTTAAAATTTCGACTATCTGAAGGGGACCTATTTATATATATATATATATATATATATATATATATATATATATATATATATATAAATATTTATTTAGACACACACACAATATCCTAACAGTGTGATTGATAGCACCACAAAAAATGTTCTAGTGGATAGAGCTGATAGATAAGGGTCGGCCCATTAGGCACATCACATAGGCTACGTATATGGAGTATTGATAAGAAAAGAAGCTTTTTAGCAGTGGGTTGCATTCAGAAGCAAGGCTTTCAGGCTGGTCCACTTACAAAGATTTCCTAGGCTGTTAGGTAATTAGAGGCAGCTGCCTATAAAAGGCAGGTTCAATGACAAGACAGAAGTCAGTGTTTGAGACGACATAGGAGTCTGGAGGGTTTTCTATATGCAGTGAGTTGCACCAACGCCATAGCAGTTGGCTCTGAGATGGGCTGTCTTCATAATGATTTACAGAAGCACTTGTGCAATTTTCCATTAGGATAGATGATTTTGGTCTGAACTGACATTTAAGGTACTGCTTGACAGACACTTTACCAGAGACTTTTGCTTGCCAGAAGCCTTATTCTATGTATCAGAGACTTTTGCCTTCATACTCAACTAAGGCACAGCTTGCAAAGTCTTCCA